>NW_028190302.1:0-37500 GCF_048542155.1 Nylanderia fulva
TCACGACCGCTGCAGTCCTTGTCCGATGATCCTGAGGACGTCGCAGCTCTCACACCGGGGCACTTCTTGATCGGTTCCGCTCTCTCCGCAGTACCGGAGCCGTCGCTCGAACGAGAGCCGTCGACCCGACTATCACGCTGGCAGCTCCTGCAACAGATGAGGGACCATTTCTGGTCTCGGTGGTCCAGCGAAATACTTACATACGCTGGCCCATCGGCCAAAATGGTCCCAAGTCAACCAGGAGGCTCACGTCGGGCGTCTGTGTCTACTCCGCAGCGAAACCACCCCACCAACGCGGTGGCCGCTCGCGCGCATCACTCGGCTGCATCCCGGATCCGACGGCCACGTGCGCGTCGTCGATATACGTACCGCGAGTACGAGTTTAACGCGCCCCGTCAGTAAACTTGTGTTCCTGGGCGGCGACCACGAAACTTTACGATAATCCGGCGTAAAGCGGCTCATATAATTCTGTTCTTCTTTTCCACAGATCTTCATCGCTCTTCTCTCATCAATTGCACGCTCACTTTCATTTCACCAACATACTATCACATCACTACCTTCTGTTCATTACGACACCATTCTCATTACCAAAATAGTCGCCTCATCCTAAATTACAATAGACTCATTTATCTAAATTGCTCGGTCTTCGCGACACAAGAGCCGACACGCGTCTATACTGCTACGCACGAAATAAACAGCTGACCGATTCAGCATTCCTTTCGCGACCTAAGCCGGAGCACGTGAACTCCTCGTGTCCGGAACCCGCGAGCGCGTGAACAAGCGCGCGCCCCCTCTATCGCACTACTCAGTGGATTGCAGGTATACTGCAAGGCGGGCGGAATGTTCGAAAATCGAACGTCTAACGCAAGAAAAAAAAAAAAAAAGCTTAAAACATTATTGCGTTAAAACTCATGCAATCATGTCGTTCACATGCAACATGCCTCATGCGTCACCTTATATTAATATTAATTCAAATAGCGCTCGGCCGCACAGGTATACGTATACCCCGCGCCTGCAAAAAGGAAGCGCTTACGTCAAATCACCGATAATGGTAAACACCGCGGTCGCGCTAGAGGAGATACAATTTAGTCCCGATAATAACAAAACGACTATTTTTCTAAAAGTAAATAATTACACGCAACGCTCTTTCGACCTCAGCCGAACGTTAGAATAAAGAGACTTATTCTCGACTATTCTAGAAACACGGGCCTATAAAAACCTCCTCTCTCGTGATCGCGCCGCTCTTTTCCGATTGCTTGTCGCGCCAAAAGTGTGCTTATACTTTACGAAAAAGATCGCTTGTCCTTTTCGCTTCTCACGTTTAATTACCGTTGCTTGCGGACATTCAGTAATTTATTGTCGACCCGGCTTTTCTCTCGTTTATTGCATTTATTTCTAATACGTTCGACTCGGCTATCTTTTGGTAAATTCTGTGCGATTAAACAATTGTAATTTGTGTTGTTCTTAGAGTAAATATATTTTTTGTTCACGTACGCGTTTGTCGAGTGCAGTGTTTCGCTGTCCTTTCGCTTCCGACCTTCCTATCCTGCTTTCCGTCGCGCACACGAACTATCTATCATCTATCGATCAACCTATCTATCTATCGATCTATCTGTCTCTTCTCTCTTTTCTACATTGCATTATTTTATATATGTACACGTATATAATATTTTTTTAAAAATATTGTACATTACAAAAGTAATTAAATTTATAATCTAATAATATATAAAAATCTTTTATAAATATAATGATTACAAAGTTTTAGTAGATAATTTTTTGTAATAAATAAATGATTTATATGATTTATTCTTATTTAACTCTACTGCTCTGTGTGTTTTGATAATAATAGCATTATTATGTATTCAATTTCTAAAATACTTTTATATAAATCATTACAAAGAATTATTTACTTTGTAATCAATTATAATTAATATAGATAGGCCTGTTCATACACATACACACACATATATATATTGTGTTACCTTACATTAAAGATCTTAGCGAGAATATTACGCGTGTCATCAATAAAAGTGGAATTGATGCTTTATATACTGTCCAAAAAAAATTGGACACGTTGATAAAAAGAGGTAAAGATGGGATCGAAAACTTAAAAAGAACTGATGTGTTTATAAAATGAATGTGCGAATGCGATTCGGCTTATATAGGACAGACAAAGAGACATTTAGAAACGCGCATTAAAGAACATAGAAATAACATAAAAAAAGACAGACATTGCATTCTGTCGTTAGTTACATCGGACTTGCAACGATCATGAGTTCCGTTGGGATTCTCCGGTGATTCTGCATGAGGAAAAAACAGACAAGAAAAAGAGAAATTGCAGAAATGTTTTACATAAAAAAACAAGGAAAAAGTATTAATTTACAGAAAGATACGGAGAATTTCGTGGGATTTATGATCGTGTTCTTAACGTTATTTTAAGTCGTTTTTATTATTTTTACTTTTAATTTTATTTTTATTTTTATATCCACCTATTTATTTATTTTTATTTATTGACTTTATTTATGACGATTAAATTACGAAAGACACATTTAGTTTCGTCTCTATTTTTTAACGCTCAGTGACTAAGATTCTTGCGAACAGTTAACATCTATTTAATATGTGCTTACTTCTGTCAGTCTTGCATTGTTCATCAAAACAAGCGTTAACATTGTCGGTAGTTTGCATAGTTAAGTGATTTACTGTTTTTAAATTTTGGTATGTAACACATTTTTGTTTTTAAATGTATAATTAATTGTTGCGAATAAGTGTACTAAATTATAATTATTTGATGGAACTTTTTATAGATGTACTTGAAAAGGGCTGCAATGCAGCCGAAACGTGTATTTCAACTAATTATTTATAATAAATTATTGCCAGTCTGGTCGACTTTAAACATTGAGGAGTGGTTTTTTATCTAATTATTACTGGCAACCTTAAGGATTATTATTATATATATTCAGCATTGCCAGACAGCACCAGGTTAATATCCCCGCCCAGGACTTAATTTTTGCATTTTTTTTTTTTGAATAAACTAATTTATTCATGAAATAATAAATTATAACAAGATATATAATAAACAATATTTTTAAATTGATCCATCTATGGTTTAATTTATCGTCATCGAAGAGGAAAGCAGGAAAATCTCGATTACGTTTATTTGACAATCATAATTAAAAATATTTGAAAAATTTGTTTTGTAATTGTCAATCTAATCTTTGATTAAATTTGCTCGATAAGAAAATTAGTTATATTTCACAATTTTACATTATAAATGTTGATAAAAATTCAAGTTGTGAACTTTGACTTCGGAATCGAGCAAATTCAATGGAAGATAGTATCGACAATTTATCATTTGATCGAATATCTGATTGATAAGAAATAAACATAATCGTAGATTTTCCTTTCCTTCCCCTTTGATGACGCGATAAATTGAACCAATATATTGATCAATTTAAAAAAATTATTCTTATTATATATTCTTATTAGTTTGATAAATAATTATTTTATTCATAAAATAGATTGCAAAAATAAAATCTTGGGCTTTTTTGTACGTGGATATCATTCTAATGCTACGGGCAGTGTGGGCACATTTGAAAATCTATATTTATAATTGTGCAAAAAATTATATATATATATGAAGATAAAATTATATATTTTTTGCACAATTATAAATATAGATTTTCAAATGTGCCCACACTGCCCGTAGCATTAGAATGATATCCACGTACAAAAAAGCCCAAGATTTTATTTTTGCAATCTATTTTATGAATAAAATAATTATTTATCAAACTAATAAGAATATATAATAAGAATAATTTTTTTAAATTGATCAATATATTGGTTCAATTTATCGCGTCATCAAAGGGGAAGGAAAAGAAAATCTACGATTATGTTTATTTCTTATCAATCAGATATTCAATCAAATGATAAATTGTCGATACTATCTTCCATTGAATTTGCTCGATTCCGAAGTCAAAGTTCACAACTTGAATTTTTATCAACATTTATAATGTAAAATTGTGAAATATAACTAATTTTCTTATCGAGCAAATTCAATCAAAGATTAAATTGACAATTACAAAACAAAAGCATATGATTTTTCAAATATTTTTAATTATGATTGTCAAATAAACGTAATCGAAGATTTTCCTGCTTTCCTCTTCGATGACGATAAATTAAACCAATAGATTGATCAATTTAAAAATATTGTTATTATATATTCTTGTTATAATTTTATTAATTTCATGAATAAATTAGTTTATTCAAAAAAAAAAATGCAAAAATTTAAGTCCTGGGCGGGGATTATTAACCTGGTGCTGTCGGGCAATGCTGAATATATATAAATAATAATCCTTAAGGTTGCCAGTAATAATTAATAAAAAACCACTCCTCAATGTTTAAAGTCGACCAGACTGGCAATAATTTATTATAAATAATTATTTGAAATACAACGTTTCGGCTGTCATTGCAGCCCTTTTCAAGTACATCTATAAAAAGTTCCATCAAAATAATTATAATTTATTACACTTATTCGCAACAATTAATTATACATTTAAAAACAAAAATGTGTTACATACCAAATTTAAAACAGTAAATCAACTTCTATGCAAACTACCGACAATGTTAACGCTTGTTTTGATGAACAATGCAAGACTGACAGAAGTAAGCACATATTAAATAGATGTTAACTGTTCGCAAGAATCTTAGTCACTGAGCGTTAAGAAAATAGAGACGAAACTAAATGTGTCTTTCGTAATTTAAATCGTCATAATAAAGTCAAATAAATAAAAATAAATAAATAGGTGGATATAAAAATAAAAATAAAATTAAAAGTAAAAATAATAAAACGACTTAAATAACGTTAAGAACACGATCATAAATCCCACTGAAATTCTCCGTATCTTTCTGTAAATTAATACTTTTTCCTTGTTTTTTTATGTAAAACATTTCTGCAATTTCTCTTTTTCTTGTCTGTTTTTCCTCATGCAGAATCACCGGAGAATCCCAACGGAACTCATGATCGTTGCAAGTCCGATGTAAACTAACGACAGAATGCAATGTCTTGTCTTTTTTTATGTTATTTCTATGTTCTTTAATGCGCGTTTCTAAATGTCTCTTTGTCTGTCCTATATAAGCCGAATCGCAATTCGCACATTCAATTTTATAAACAACATCAGTTCTTTTTAAGTTTTCGATCCCATCTTTACCTCTTTTTATCAACGTGTCCAATTTTTTTGGGACAGTATATAAAGCATCAATTCCACTTTTATTGATGCAACGCGTAATATTCTCGCTAAGATCTTTAATGTAAGGTAACACAATATATATATGTGTGTGTATGTGTATGAACAGGCCTATCTATAATAATTATAATTGATTACAAAGTAAATAATTCTTTGTAATGATTTATATAAAAGTATTTTAGAAATTGAATACATAATAATGCTATTATTATCAAAACACACAGAGCAGTAGAGTTAGATAAGAATAAATCATATAAATCATTTATTTATTACAAAAAATTATCTACTAAAACTTTGTAATCATTATATTTATAAAAGATTTTTATATATTATTAGATTATAAATTTAATTACTTTTGTAATGTACAATATTTTTAAAAAAATATTATATACGTGTACATATATAAAATAATGCAATGTAGAAAAGAGAGAAGAGACAGATAGATCGATAGATAGATAGGTTGATCGATAGATGATAGATAGTTCGTGTGCGCGACGGAAAGCAGGATAGGAAGGTCGGAAGCGAAAGGACAGCGAAACACTGCACTCGACAAACGCGTAACGTGAACAAAAAATATATTTACTCTAAGAACAACACAAATTACAATTGTTTAACCGCACAGAATTTACCAAAAGATAGCCGAGTCGAACGTATTAGAAATAAATGCAATAAACGAGAGAAAAGCCGGGTCGACAATAAATTACTGAATGTCCGCAAGCAACGGTAATTAAACGTGCAAAGCGAAAAGGACAAGCGATCTTTTTCGTAAAGTATAAGCACACTCTTGGCGCGACAAGCAATCGGAAAAGAGCGGCGCGATCACGAGAGAGGAGGTTTTTATAGGCCCGTGGTTCTAGAATAGTCGAGAATAAGTCTCTTTATTCTAACGTTCGGCTGAGGTCGAAAGAGCGTTGCGTGTAATTATTTACTTTTAGAAAAATAGTCGTTTTGTTATTATCGGGACTAAATTGTATCTCCTCTAGCGCGACCGCGGTGTTTACCATTATCGGTGATTTGACGTAAGCGCTTCCTTTTTGCAGGCGCGGGGTATACGTATACCTGTGCGGCCGAGCGCTATTTGAATTAATATTAATATAAGGTGACGCATGAGGCATGTTGCATGTGAACGACATGATTGCATGAGTTTTAACGCAATAATGTTTTAAGCTTTTTTTTTTTTTTTCTTGCGTTAGACGTTCGATTTTCGAACATTCCGCCCGCCTTGCAGTATACCTGCAATCCACTGAGTAGTGCGATAGAGGGGGCGCGCGCTTGTTCACGCGCTCGCGGGTTCCGGACACGAGGAGTTCACGTGCTCCGGCTTAGGTCGCGAAAGGAATGCTGAATCGGTCAGCTGTTTATTTCGTGCGTAGCAGTATAGACGCGTGTCGGCTCTTGTGTCGCGAAGACCGAGCAATTTAGATAAATGAGTCTATTGTAATTTAGGATGAGGCGACTATTTTGGTAATGAGAATGGTGTCGTAATGAACAGAAGGTAGTGATGTGATAGTATGTTGGTGAAATGAAAGTGAGCGTGCAATTGATGAGAGAAGAGCGATGAAGATCTGTGGAAAAGAAGAACAGAATTATATGAGCCGCTTTACGCCGGATTATCGTAAAGTTTCGTGGTCGCCGCCCAGGAACACAAGTTTACTGACGGGGCGCGTTAAACTCGTACTCGCGGTACGTATATCGACGACGCGCACGTGGCCGTCGGATCCGGGATGCAGCCGAGTGATGCGCGCGAGCGGCCACCGCGTTGGTGGGGTGGTTTCGCTGCGGAGTAGACACAGACGCCCGACGTGAGCCTCCTGGTTGACTTGGGACCATTTTGGCCGATGGGCCAGCGTATGTAAGTATTTGCTGGACCACCGAGACCAGAAATGGTCCCTCATCTGTTGCAGGAGCTGCCAGCGTGATAGTCGGGTCGACGGCTCTCGTTCGAGCGACGGCTCCGGTACTGCGGAGAGAGCGGAACCGATCAAGAAGTGCCCCGGTGTGAGAGCTGCGACGTCCTCAGGATCATCGGACAAGGACTGCAGCGGTCGTGAATTGAGGCAAGCCTCTATCTGCGAGAGGAGCGTAGCCAGCTCCTCGTAGGTGAGGGTCGCATCACCGATGACTCGTCGCAGATGGTGCTTCATCGATTTAACCGCGGCTTCCCACAAGCCGCCGAAGTTCGGTGCCGCCGGTGGGTTGAAATGCCACTGGATCTTCTCCTGTGCGGCGAATGAGGCGATGCGGCGTCCGTCGGCACTGGCAGCGGAGAAGAGAGAGTTTAGCTGCCTGTCAGCACCCACGAAGTTGGTACCGCAGTCGCTGTATAAGCTGATGCAGACCCCTCGCCTTGAGATGAGCCGGCGCAAGGCTGCGATAAAGGCGTCGGCGGAGTAGTCCGAGGCTACGTCGAGGTGAACGGCTCGGGAGGCTAAACATACAAAAACCACAATGAACCCTTTAGTAGCTTTGTGTCCGCGGCCCTTCGAGGTCCTCAGCCAAACCGGACCGGCGTAGTCGACGCCGGTGTGCAGAAATGGCCTGCTTGGTGTGACCCTTGGCCCCGGGAGATTGCCCATGAGAGGCTGTGGGATGGCGGCTCGCCATCTTGTGCACCTTACACATCGGCTGATGTGTTTCTTCACCAACGACCGACCTCGAGGGACCCAATACTCCCGGCGCAGGGAGCACAAGGTCATCTGAGTACCGCCGTGTAAAGTTCGCTGGTGGTGATCATCTACGACGAGGAGAGTGAAAGCCGACTCGCTGGGCAGTATTGGCGGGTGAGTTGCGTCGTACGGTAGGTTTGCGTGTCTGAGGCGCCCGCCGACTCGTAGAAGTCCCTCGCTGTCCAGGAATGGGTTCAGTTTCTGTAGGGAGCTTCGCGACGGCAGAGCCGCTCCATTTTGCAGCTTTCTAATGTCTTCTGTAAAGGTTTTAGATTGGATCAACCTTACCCAGGAGATGCGGGTCTCCGTCAGTTCGTCGGAGCTGATCACGCTAGGCTGGCCTTGCGCATGGCGGTGCTGGCGGTGAATCAGCAACCAGCGGCGGCACCAAGCCGAGATCCGTAGCAGTCGCTTCAGCGAGGAGTAGCGCAGCAGTAACTCCGATTCGGGCTTCAGCTCGGTAACGGCGGCGATGTGGGTCCGGACTCGTCTCTCTGGGAGGTCCTCCGCTGGCATCGCCTCGCTATTCGTCGTCCAAGTACCGCTCTCCTCTGTCAGCCATGCGGGACCTTGCCACCAGAGCGGGTGGTCAACCAGTTCGCTAGGGTAGAGTCCCCGGGAAGCACAGTCTGCTGGGTTCTCCCGACCTGGTACGTGATGCCAGTGGGCGTCCGGGATCAGCATTTGGATCTCGCTGACTCGATTAGCTACATAGGTGGCCCACATCGAGGGATGCCCACGGATCCAACCAAGCGTGACGGTGGAATCAGACCACATGTGAAGAGGTGCCTTGGCTGCTCCGATGATCGGTACGGTGTGGGCGACTAGACGAGCCAGAAGAGTGGCGGCCGACAGCTCCAACCGAGGTAGTGATACTTGCTTCAAGGGCGCGACCTTAGTTTTTGCAGCTAAGAGTGCCACCTTAATAAGACCCTTTGTTTCTGTCCTCAGGTATAGCACCGCTGAGTAGGCACGCTCTGAGGCATCGGCAAACCCGTGGATTTCCAGCTGTGAATCAGTCAAACCTCCCAGCCATCGAGGTACGAGCACGTTTTCCAAAGCAGGCAGCTCGTTCTGGAATCGCAGCCATCTTCTCTCGTCGTCGCTGGGTAGCGGAGCGTCCCAATCAAGACCTAGCAACCAGGTGGACTGGATGAAGATCTTGGCTAATACCGTTGTTGGGGCCAGCCAGCCGAGAGGGTCGAACATTTTCGCCGTCAAAGATAATACCGACCTTTTGGTGAAGGTCGACAGCGTGGTCAGTTTGGTTGCGAAAGCGAAGCGATCGTCACGTGGTTGCCAGCGTAAACCGAGAGTGGAGTGACTCTCGCCGGGCAGCCACCATCTGGCCTCTCGTCGAAGACGGTCGTCGGGCTCCACTGCGTTCAGCAGGAGCGAGTGGTTTGCCGACCACTTTTTAAGTGAGAAGCCGCCCGCCCTGCAGATCTCAGTCAGCTGTTGCAGCATTACTTCGGCTTCCTCCATGGTCTCCGCACCGGCCAGGATGTCGTCCATGTAGACGTCGCTCAGCAGGATGAGGGCTCCTTTCGGGTAGCGATGTCCTTCGTCCTCGGCTAGTTGTCGTAAAGTGCGGATCGCTAGATAAGGAGCACAGGATAGACCGTAAGTAACGGTACTTAGCCAGTATTCCTTGATTTTGTCCTTGGCGTTCCCTCTCCACAATATCCTTTGCAGGTTTTGATCGTCGGGGTGCACCAGTATCTGCCTATACATCTTTTCGATGTCAGTCGCGAAGACGTAGCGATGACGTCGCCAGCGCAGCAGGATGTCGGCTAGCGAAGGCAGTAGATTCGGACCAGTTGCTAAATATCTATTGAGGGAGTCTCCGTTCGGCAAGGAGCTCGAGCCGTTGAAGACGACCCTCAGTTTGGTTGATGAGCTGTCCGGACGCAATACCCCGTGATGAGGCAGGTAGCAAGCCCCCGGATGCGATTCAGTTGACGACGGAGCAGGCCTCATGTGTCGCAGGTTCAAATATTGCCGCATGAATTCCACGTACATACCTTGAAATTCGCTGTCTCTCTCAAACTTTTTCTCTGTGTGTTGCAGCGCTCGGCGGGCAGCGCGGATTGTTCCTGAGAGGTCCGGCAGAGAGTCAATAGTGGGCAGGCGCACGATATACCGGCCGTCTGGAGAGCGAGTATGATGTCGGCGATAGTGCTCTTCGCACTCCAGTTCGGCCTTGGTGAGGATCGGAGATGGCCTACGAACTTCCTCCTGCTCCCAGAACCGCCGAACCAAGCAGGTGATGTCCTCCTCGATTTGGCAATGGTGAGTTGCAACACGATGGCCGCGTGCATTCTCATTGATGGTGCCTGAGAGTATCCATCCTAGTGAGGTCTGCTGTGCCACTGGTTCCTGATGACTCCCCTTTTTTAGGCCCTCGCGGATGATTACTCCGTAGACGTCGGCGCCCAGCAGAAGATCTACTGGATCCGCGGAACGGAATTCTGGATCGGCGAGCTCCAGGTCCTTAAGATGGGTCCAGGACTGCAGACTTTGGCGGCATCCTCCGGCGAAGAGAGTGAGCTTCGGCAGGATCAAGGCGGCGACGGAGTTGGACTGGTCGCCGTTGTGCGCTCTAAAAGTAAGCTGAACCTTACCCTTTGCAACTCCCGTTTTTTTCTCGCCGAGTCCATAAACGCTGACGGCGGCGGGCATGCGAGGCAGTCGCAGTCGCTGAACCAATCGCTCCGATATGATGGAAGACTCTGAGCCCTGGTCGATCAGCGCTCGGGCGGAATGCCAGGATCCGTGGCCATCGAGGACGCGGACGCGAGCTGTGGCGAGCAACACCGTGACAGAGGCCGGATGAGATCCTTGCGCTAAGTGTGACGTTGTGGCGGTCTTGGCGTTGCAGAAGGCGTCGTGCAGCGAGGAGTGATGCCGACTGCCGCACGTCGTGCAAGTCTTTTTTGATGAGCATTCCGAAAGCTGGTGTCGACCCAGGCAGTTTGAGCAGAGATTTTGATCGTTGACAAACTGCCTGCGGGCCGTAGCCGTCTTCTCCTTGAATTTGCCACAAAACATTATGAAGTGGTCGCCCTGGCAATCGGCGCACCGACTTCTGGATCTATCCTTCGTTTCAGCTTTCTTCACGTGATGGCTCCGAGTTGTTTTTGCACTGCTAAGGTTGCGGCTGTCGTTCTTGGCTGGAAACAGTGCCTCCAAAGTATGAAGCCGTCGCTCGATGAAGGCTTCCAGCTCGGCGTAAGTAGGCGGGTTGGTCGTATGACTGATGACGCTCTCCCATTCCCGACGAGAACGATTGTCGAGGAGCTCGACGACCAGATGCACAAAGAGGTCCTCCGTGCGATCGATGGGACGATCGATACTCTTCAGCGAGCTGACTGTGGTTTTTACGCCGTGAAAGAGTCGCCCCAGTTCCACTGCGGATTCGCTCTTCATCTTAGGAAGCGCCAAGAAGTTGTTGAGGTAGTTTCGGGTTAACAGCCTTGCGTTCTCGTAAAAATCGCTTAGCGTCTTCCAAGCAATTTCGTAGTTTTCCTCCGTAGTGTTCAGGTTGCGTATCAGTAACTCCGCATCACCCTTGACACAGAGTTTGAGATAATGTAATTTCTCAACAGGTCTGGCTGCCTGGTTCCTGCCAATGATGGACTGGAAGAGGTCTCGGAACGAAGGCCAATCTTCGTACTTCCCGGTGAAGGTCGGCGGTTGAATCTTAGGCAATGCGGTCCGAGGAGCGGCGGCCGGTGTCGCTGCCGAACTTGGTCTGGATGTATGCTCTTGTCGTTGGAGAGCGCTCTTCAGATCGAGCATGAGGCCCTTGTTCTGCAGGTAAGCCTCCTCGCCCAACGAAGGGATATCTTGTTTGGCGTACACCTCATGCCGTATTTCGTCCACACGATCGGCTAAAGTATCGTTAATTGTGTCAAATTTCTCCCACAGCTTCTCGAGGTTTTGAAGCCGGGCCTCCACCGCGCCGAGGGTGATATTGGCCTCGCTGAGCTTCCGAAGGTTCTCGTACGCGCGCGAGATTTTGCCGTATAGCACTGTGGCTGTGGCAATGATTGCCTTAGTGTCTGTCATGTCTAAAACTGTTTCTCTTTTCTAGGAGCACTGGTCACCGACACTGATTCACTATCGCTTCCGTGGCACCGGATTCAAGGGAGGTTCCTGAGGTATCCGGCTCGAAGGACCAAATAATGTGCGCGACGGAAAGCAGGATAGGAAGGTCGGAAGCGAAAGGACAGCGAAACACTGCACTCAACAAACGCGTAACGTGAACAAAAAATATATTTACTCTAAGAACAACACAAATTACAATTGTTTAACCGCACAGAATTTACCAAAAGATAGCCGAGTCGAACGTATTAGAAATAAATGCAATAAACGAGAGAAAAGCCGGGTCGACAATAAATTACTGAATGTCCGCAAGCAACGGTAATTAAACGTGAGAAGCGAAAAGGACAAGCGATCTTTTTCGTAAAGTATAAGCACACTCTTGGCGCGACAAGCAATCGGAAAAGAGCGGCGCGATCACGAGAGAGGAGGTTTTTATAGGCCCGTGTTTCTAGAATAGTCGAGAATAAGTCTCTTTATTCTAACGTTCGGCTGAGGTCGAAAGAGCGTTGCGTGTAATTATTTACTTTTAGAAAAATAGTCGTTTTGTTATTATCGGGACTAAATTGTATCTCCTCTAGCGCGACCGCGGTGTTTACCATTATCGGTGATTTGACGTAAGCGCTTCCTTTTTGCAGGCGCGGGGTATACGTATACCTGTGCGGCCGAGCGCTATTTGAATTAATATTAATATAAGGTGACGCATGAGGCATGTTGCATGTGAACGACATGATTGCATGAGTTTTAACGCAATAATGTTTTAAGCTTTTTTTTTTTTTTTTCTTGCGTTAGACGTTCGATTTTCGAACAGTTCGATAGATAAATTGGTAAATAAATCAATATGTATGTGTATATATTATATATATATATATATATATATATAAGAATAAAGGGGGTATCATTAGAATATCGCAAAAAATTTATATATATAGATGGAGAAAATCTTGCAAATTTTAAAATCATCTTTATTTTTCGAATGATACAAAGTTTCACTGTGAATATCACGTTGCAGGACATCCTGCGTATATATACACATACATACATACATACATACATACATTCATATATATATATCCTAAAAAAATCATAAAAATGAAAAGGTCAGGCCATGTTCAAAAGAAGATACTCAAAAATTTAAACGATCTAATAATAAATTATCACGAAAAGTAACTGATATGTTATTCAAGGTGCCAGTTCAAAGTGAACATACGTAAAGTGTATATTATCTAAATTTAGTAATAATATATTACCATGAAAAGTCACTGTGATATTTTATTCAAGGTGCAAGTTCACATTGAATATACATACATATAAGTAAAACTGATTACAATTTGATTCTAGAAAATAAGTGCGATATGTTATTCTTAGTGCACAAAATATAATAGTCGTTTATAGAGATTTGATTTGAAATTCATACTAGCCCGTACAATGAAAAATAATTGCTCGTAATTCCAGAGTACCAATTTGTTAATGACTCAGAAAAATAACATGGCGGCCTGCTCTCAAAAAACTTTCGATGGGTAGAGTAAATAATTGATTTTAGTCCTATTAAATAGGATAATTAGTCATATAAAATAGGATAGGATAATTAGTCCTATTAAAAAAAATCAAGTTGTCTTTGATTTGACCTTTTAATTTGACCTCAAGATCAAGTTCAAGAGCACCATCAAGTGCGCACGTTCAAATTCTAAAACTTTTGTATTTAACATAGGAAGTATGAGAAATTAGAATGACACAATTAAGATTAATAAAGATAAACATTTTGATGTTAAACGCAAGAATTAAAATTTACATACTTTCTTAATAAAAGCGCAGTTAGTTGACATTGTTGTCATTATTAAACAATGTGATTATATCTGAATTTTTAAAACATTTGAAAAAACTTTTGAAAGAACTTTTGAAAGAAAGAAACCGCATCTTATCGTTATGATGGATTGTCAAAAACTGAGTATGTAAAGTTTATATGACTTTTATAATTATGTCATCGATGTTGTTTAAATTCTCTGTGTCTTTATGTAGGTTAACTGTATTATTAACTTTTTTGATAAAAAACATCTCTGCGATTTTTCTTTTTCTAACATGTTTTTCATTATGTAATATAACGGGTAATACCCAATCAAATTCATGTTCCATTTTTGTCTATGTTTGCTTATGACTGAATGCTTTGTTACATGTAATTTTATATTGTTAAAATGTTCTTTTATACGAGTACGCAAATGTCTTTTTGTTTGACCGATATATGAGGAATCACAATTTTTACAGTCAATTTTATACACAACATTAGTTCTATTGTCGTTAGGTAATCTATCTTAAACAAGATAGAAAAGAATTTAAACAACATCTATGACAAAATTATAAAGGTCGTATAAACTCTACATACTCAGTTTTCGACGATCCTCCATTATAACGACAAAATGCGGTTTCTTTCTTTCAAAAGTTTTTTCAAATGCTTTAAAAATTCCGATACAATTACATTGTTTAATAATGACAACAGTGTCAACTAACTGCGCTTTTATTAAGAAAATATGTAAATTTTAATTCTTGCGTTTAACATCAAAATATTTATCTTTATTAATCTTAATTAATTGTATCATTCTAGTTTCTTACTTGAAAAGGACCAAAAACAAATGGTCGAAACGTTGTGGAAATAAAATAAAAATTTTCTTTGGCTAGTTTGGGTCGAATTTAATATATCGTTCCTATTTTAAATATCACTAGCGATGTTTTAAGCATTCAATTTGATTTTTAACATTTTTTTAAAAACGTCATCCTCACGAGATATTCAGGGGTACTCATACTTTTGACAAACCCTGTATATGTATATGTATTTGAAAAATAGTTTAAATAATTAATAACAAAAGAACCGTTGGAGATGGAGGCTTGTCCTTTTGTACAAACGTGAGTGTTAACATCACGCACCGAAGGCCCGAGTTGCAGCCATTTATGTCTGCAAATATTGTTAAAAAAGAATATTACATTTTAAAAATTAAAAAATTAATAACAAATGAACCGCGCAAGATGGAACGTTCTACTTTCGCAGGAACGTAGATGGCGAGGCCGTCCTCCGATTCTCCGAGTTAGAATCCCTGATGTCGACAAAAAGCAAAAAAAGAAATAGTTACTACTTTTTGAAAAAATAATTTGAATAATTAATAACAAAGGAACTGTTGGAGATAGAAGCTTATCCTTTTGCACAAACGCGAGTGCCAACGACATCACGCACCGAAGGCCCGAGTTACAGCCATTTATGTTTGCAAATATTCTTAAAAACGAATATTACATTTTGAAAATTGAAAAATTAATAACAAATGAACCGTGCAAGATGGAACGTTCTACTTTTACGGGAATGTATATGGCTAGATCCTCCCCCGATCCTTCGATTTAGAGCCCCTGTTGTCGATAAAAATAAAAATAATAGTTAGTTTCTTGGCTTGTGTTTAGTATTACCTCCCACCGACAGATGGCCTGACGGCGGAATGCCTTTCCGTAGTTAAGAAACCGTCAGCAAATTATATTAGTCGATCAAGCCTTCAATACTTACATTTGTCGATCATAGTTTTTTTTTATATATTTTGCGGATTCAATGTTTCGCAGTTGGTATATAATTCTAAAAGTTTTGATGGTTTTTAATTTTTGTTACGTTATTTATAATAACTTATTTTTCACATTTTAGTTTACATCTCTCCATCCTTTTTAAAAATGTTTGCAGATATTTTTAAGTACAATTGCTCTGCTAAACAATGTTCTAGGTTTTGTTTTAAATCTTTTTACGCATTTTTTAATTGTTTAAATTTGTATTATATAAGATTCTATTTATTTAAACGTCTTAAGTTCAGTTGCACCAATGTCACTACAGTTCTTCGCTTAATTAAAATGCGTTTACAGTAAGTGTTGCTTAAAATTCGCTAGCGTTCCACAGTTGTTATAGAAGTAATATCACAGTATATACAATAGCACAACTCTCTGTCGGCACCTTTGATGTTTGTGTAACATAAAATGGAGTACGCATGCGCGAAATCAGCGAGTATAACAGTACTGCCATCTGAACTTTTTTTTACTCTTTCTTCATTTTTGCTCTCTTTTTAGTATATTACTACATGTAAAATAAATTAATTTTAATAAAAAATTATGTATATATAAGATCAAGTTGTTAATAATGTTAATGTATGATATATATAAGCAAATGTTATAAATATTAATATTTTATTTAAAGCGCAATCACACTTTTTATTATGAAAATAAGACTGTATACTTAATATTAAGATTTATAAATGTGAAACATTTAGAAGTTTCCTATTTTTCCTACTAATGCTTTTGCATGATTTATTATGCTGTGTTAATGTAAAATATATACACATACGTAAAAATAATTTTATGAAAAAATTAGTAAAAAAATCTTGGCATAGCGGTTCAAAAAGTATAGTTTGCACTAAATGAAAAAAATAATTACCAATATTTCTTTTAAAACAATTATTTTCAAAATTTTTTACAAATAATTCGTCTAATTGATGGATATAAAAACAAAAATTGCTATTTGGTACGTTTAAATTGCCATATAAATTATTTTCTTCATTAGAATAAGCTCGAAAAGAACAATATAATATAGTGTCCTCTAAAACAGCTTTATTTTCATTTACATATAATATACATGTATTACAGGAATGAATTTCCATACACTTTTTAATCAAACATCCACACACATATGTAAACGCATTCTCCTCTGGCAGATCCATGGAATAGTAATCATGGTTTGGGATATCTAAAATTTTACGTGGCAAAAGTGGAATAGTTTGATTTAAACATTTACTTGAACACGGTTTCTTAATAAAATTTAACATTTGGTAATTATCGTGAGCACAATTTTGAGATTCAGAATGCTGTAGAAATTTAATACTGAGTAATTTTTTAAAGGCACGCATAAATTGAATCGATGTCGGATTCAGAGAATTACCACCTTGTTGCATAATAGTATCAAAGAAATTTTTGACACAATTTTGATTAATTCTTCGTGTTCGAAGATAAGGAAAATTTAAAAATTTTAATTTTTTATCCCATAACTGCATTATATTATTAATTGTAATCTGCCAGCACTGAAAACATTTAATATTTACATTAACACGTGAACCGTTGGCATTAATTATTGTAATATATTTGAAAAGATGTAACATTTTCTCTAAGAACTCTTTTTGTTTCTCACTACCAGTATAAATTTCGCGTTCCCAAACCTCTACGTTTTCTTTTAAACCACTCGCACCTTCTCCAATTCCATATCCATTCCCCCTGGCGCTTTTTTCTGATAGGAGCGTTCCCAAACCTCTATGCTCCCTTTTCATTCCACTCGCATCTTCTCCCTTCCTCCTTCTTCCATCTCCTTACTTCCTGTCTCCAATTCTCCTTCCTCTTTTCCATTTTCTCCTTCTCCTTTCCGTCGAGCCTCCTTCCCTCCTTTTCCTCTCTTCTCCTTCTCCTCCTTCTTCACCTTTTTCCTGGCCGGCATGTGGGGTGATTGGCCCTACTTGGATTCGAACCTGGGACCTTAGGTGTATTGTCTTACGACTTAACCTACTGGTCTACCATTTCACCCCGTGTATAATTAATTAAATATTGCTAATTATATATAATTTATATATTTAAGGTGTAATTGGAGCAATTGACGGTTGCCATATAAATGTTAGCACCAAGTATACATCAAAGATGTTATCAAAATAGATATTGTACACATTCAATAATTTTGCAAGGAATATGTACAGCAAATAATATATTTACAAATGTATATGTGGGTCATTCTGGATCAGCTAATGATTGTAGAGTATTAAGTAACTCAAACTTATATAATAAAATTGAAGCAAATGTATATTCTCAGTACTTCTCATCAGGTCAACCTTTATTAGGTGACAAAATATATCCCATAAAAGAATGGCTTTTACCTCTCTTTAAAGATTATGGCAATGTTACACGTATGCAGACAACATATAATAAAATTTAAAGCAAGATTAGAGTAAAAATTGAAAATATTTTTGGCTTATTGAAAGGACGATGGCGAAGGCTCAAATATATAATAGTGTATAAAATAGGAAAAACTTCAAACATTGTGATGTCATATTGTGCTTTACATAATTTTTGTCTCATAAATGATAATTTTGCTGAATCATTAGTAGATATTGATATTGAAAGAATTGATAAAACACAAGTTTTTAATATACATAGAAATAATAGAAGAGATAATGGAAGAAAAATTGCAATTGATAAAAGAAATACTATAATGATGCAATTGTCAGAAAGGTAAAAATAGAAAGAAAGAAAATGCAATAATGAAAAAAAAATAAATTTATTTTTACATTCAACTGTATAATTATTTTTTTATTATATCTTTGTTATGCCTAAAGTAACTATGTAATATTACATTATTGCATTAAACATTGTAAAAGAAAATGCGTTTTTAAATATATTATTCTCGTTTACTTAATATTATTGTCTTATATTATTATATTTTTATATTGTATAGCTTAGTTATTTGAACTTAAAATTCTCTTTTCTTAAAAACTAATTTAGTCTTAAACTTAATAAAATTGACGAAATTAAAAGAAATAAATATTGTAGGCCAACTAAACGAGCAAAATTACATAAGATCTAAAGATTTATTAATAATTAAATTCTCATTCCATTAGAGAAACAATATGCAACGTAAACGTTTTGACTGTACTACAGTCTTCTTCAATACATAAAACTCAAATATTAAAATACAAAGTTAACGATTTTTCGCTGATGAACAATGAATGAGTAAGACGATTGGTCTGAGATTCCAAGTTTTGCGACATTTAATCTTGATTATCGTTTTAACAAGTTCTTCTCGAAATTTCAAGTGTGTGTTGCGAAGTTTAAGTAACAAAAAATTGATATATTGAACAAGGCAAAATAAAATGAAATAAAAATAAAATCCAATATTTTTCTTAACCAAAATAATCAATGTAATCAAAAAATTGTATTGCATTAAGTTTTAAACATTAAGCAGAGTCAGAATCAGAGGAATATTTCCTTTTTTTATATTTCTTGTGTGCTTCTAAATTAATAAGACTTTTCATAATCTTTATGCATTCTTTACCTTGTTCTAATGTTTTTTTTTTTTTTTTAATCCATTTTGCTCTTTTAGCAAAATGATCTCTGAAACTTTTCGAAGCGTTGATTTTCAATTTGTGTATCTTGTTCGTGTAACTCTTTCAAAACAATGCTTAAATTATCTTTCTTTGGTCTTACTGTTTTTTTAACATTTTCAAAAATATTTAAAATTTTTAAATTATCTTTTTCTTTCTTTGACGTATTCTTCGTTGACACGTTATTTTCTAGTGCAATATCTTCTGTATTGGGAAAGTTTTCATTGTTATTTGTAACTTCGCTTATTTTACTACTACAAGTATCAGAAGTTGTACTAAAATTATCTAGGGAATTCAGTAAATTAACTGGTTGACTGTTGTGTTTTTCTCTGATAAGGTCATGCATCTCATCAAAATATTTTGGAGGCTTTTTCTTCCCTGTTCCAGTAGATTTCATGTATTGGCAATGTCTACGATACATTTTTTCTAAGTTACGCCAACGTTGATGACATTTGTCAGAAGCTTTTGTTCCAATATAATGAATTAAATAACCATTATTTTGCATTTCTCTTGCAATATCAAATCATATTTTTTTTATGCATTTAATTATTAAGATGGTGAAATTTAGTTCCAACAATCTCTAATAACTTTAATGTCATTTCATTAGTAAATTCTACAAGTATTAAAACATTATTATTATTATTATTATTATTTAATTGTATTATTGTATATACATGTATGTATTATAAAGGTGCTTACTATCTTTATTTGTCATTTCTAACCCTTTTTCTTTAATTTCTTCGTTTGTGCATTCTTTATTTGTAATATTGTTTTCTGTTGTATCTGTAACACAAAATATATTTAAATGATATATAATAATTTATATAAAATTATTTTTTAATTATTATTGCAATTTGTTTTAAAATATAATTAATAAAATGTTTATGTATGAGATCATTAAAAACATATAGACTTATATTAAACAATAAAAAATCAAAAAAATATAAGTTGTTTAGATATTTCATGATGTTTTTTAAACATTTGTATTGTCTGTATACGTTTTGAAATTTAAAAGATGTTTAAAGTCTTATGTACTGTTGTTTTCAGACATAGGTGCTTTACATAACGATTGAGCTTCCAAGATTAAAGCATTTGCTGTAATATTTAATTAGATATAAGTCTTAATTTCATATTTAAAGTAAATAAATAAAAAATACATCTATCTGTATATAATTTTTACATACTTTTAGGACAAAAATATATTAATTTTCCATGTTCATCCAAAATCGGTTGCCCACTCGTGTCAGCACATACTAAAAGGCTGCTTTTATTCATACTATCTATAGTATCTATAATTGATAAATAATGAATTAAATATAATTCAAGTTTTAAATAATAAAGAAATTTTATTTGTTTTGTAGCTCTCTATTTCAATCAGTGCTTAACCTATAAGCGTAGAAATTATTTAAAAGTGTCCAAAAAAATTGACATTTTTAGTTTCTACTTTATAAGCTCGATCTTCTGTTTGAAATATTTAGCTCAATAGATTTAACACGAATAAATGTAAAATGCATTGTTTATTACCTGTGTCTTTATATTTGGCGCCTATTTGCAACTCAGAAAACTAACAACATGTACCCTGCTTTATTGCTGGATATAACGTGGTACCAACCAGATACATACCAAAATGATTGGCCACGCCTCTATCACAAATTACCAAACACACGAAAACATTCTGGTACACATTGGTACATGTACCTAAACAGTCGCAAAAAATTGCCTAATAATATCAAATATAATAGTTTTCAAAACAATGCTTTGATATGTTAACAAAATTGAACAAATCAAATATAGTAGGCCAACTGAACGAGCAAATAAATAAGATGTAAAAATTTTTTATTAATAGTTAAATAATTAAATTAACATTCCGTTACAGAATCGATATAAATTGTAAACGTTTCGACTGCACTACAGTCTTTATCAATACATAAAAGTTAAATATTAAAATACAAAGTTAAATGTTAAAAATACAAAGTTAGTTAAATATTAAAATATAAAATTAAAACGATTCTTCGCTGTTGACCAATAGATATGCAAGGCGATTGGTCTGAGATGCCAAGTTATGCGACATTTAAACATGCTGCGGATATAATACGCGAATTAAATCAATGTCAGAGAAAATTAAAAAATCTTTCAACTTACATTATCGTTTTAACAAGTCCTTTTTCCCGATATTTCAAGTGTGTGTTGCGAAGTCTGAATAACAAATGTCAAAATAGAGAGCGTGATGTATTTATTAATTACCAATGTTTTTTCTAAATTATGATTCAGCAAATTTTTTAAGTATGTCAAAATAACTACTGTCTAACAATTCGGTGTCTTTATTTAAATTAATTCCATTTTTCTGTTCTTTAATGTGGATCATTTCAGATATTAGTCTTTTATGGTAATTCTTTTCATGATCCATAATTTTAATATTGTCCCAGTCAAATGTATGTTGTTCGTTTAGAATGTGTTCCGTGACAACCGAATGTCTAGCAGAGTCTAATTTAATATTATTTTTATGTTCTTTAAGTCTCGTTCCTAACTGTCTTTTTGTCTGTCCGACATATGTGGCGTCACAATCGTTGCAATTCAATTTATAAATAACGTTAGAATTCGTGGGGCAATTATTTCTGTCCTTTTGAACTTTTATGAAGTCATTCAATTTTTTAATGCAACGATATCCTACCACTACGTCAGGTCTTCTTATTGCTGAAGCAACTTTCTCAGATATTGATTCTATATATGGTATGACAAAATATTTAATGTTAGTATTAGTATTATTAATATCTGTTATATTGTTATTATTAGGCTTGTTAAATTTCTTAGTTGAGAGATTTTTTAATCTGCGTTTTATTTCTGTGAAAATTAGATCAAGAGGATAACCGTTGGATAGCAAAATGTTAATAGCTTTCTCTATATTTTTTTTGTGAAATTGCGGATGTGATAGTAATAAAGCTCTATCTACCAAGTTATAAATTGTTCCTATTTTATGACAAGTCGGATGATTTGAAAAAAATGAAAGTAATCTACCTGAGAATGTCTTTTTGTGATACCAATCTAAATAAATTTTATTATCTATTACTTTGATCATTATGTCTAAAAAGCTTATACACCGATTATCCTCTTTTTCCAATGTAAATTGTAGTCTATCGTTATAATTGTTGAATTCGTTCAAAACATATGTAATATTGTCAGCGGAAGTGCATAAAATAATGTCGTCTACATAACGGAAATAAAAAGTCATTTCGCAATTTAAATTACTAATTACCAATGTTTCCAAGTCCTGCATGACTATATCGGCAATGATCGGAGAAAGTGGGGAACCCATAGGAGTCCCATAAATTTGTTTGTAAGTTATGTTATTGAAAGTAAAAAATGTAGAAGTTAATATAAATTTTATCATACCTCTGAATTCATTTTTGGGAATCTTTGTGTGTGACTCTATAAAATGCCATCTATTATTGATACCGTTTAATGCAAGATCTACGGAAACATTAGTAAATAATGAAACAACGTCCAATGAAACTATTATGTCGGAATCTTGTATTGTTTTCCCTGATAGAGAAAGCTATTAACATTTTGCTATCCAACGGTTATCCTCTTGATCTAATTTTCACAGAAATAAAACGCAGATTAAAAAATCTCTCAACTAAGAAATTTAACAAGCCTAATAATAACAATATAACAGATACTAATAATACTAATACTAACATTAAATATTTTGTCATACCATATATAGAATCAATATCTGAGAAAGTTGCTTCAGCAATAAGAAGACCTGACGTAGTGGTAGGATATCGTTGCATTAAAAAATTGAATGACTTCATAAAAGTTCAAAAGGACAGAAATAATTGCCCCACGAATTCTAACGTTATTTATAAATTGAATTGCAACGATTGTGACGCCACATATGTCGGACAGACAAAAAGACAGTTAGGAACGAGACTTAAAGAACATAAAAATAATATTAAATTAGACTCTGCTAGACATTCGGTTGTCACGGAACACATTCTAAACGAACAACATACATTTGACTGGGACAATATTAAAATTATGGATCATGAAAAGAATTACCATAAAAGACTAATATCTGAAATGATCCACATTAAAGAACAGAAAAATGGAATTAATTTAAATAAAGACACCGAATTGTTAGACAGTAGTTATTTTGACATACTTAAAAAATTTGCTGAATCATAATTTAGAAAAAACATTGGTAATAAATAAATACATCACGCTCTCTATTTTGACATTTGTTATTCAGACTTCGCAACACACACTTGAAATATCGGGAAAAAAGGACTTGTTAAAACGATAATGTAAGTTGAAAGATTTTTTAATTTTCTCTGACATTGATTTAATTCGCGTATTATATCCGCAGCATGTTTAAATGTCGCATAACTTGGCATCTCAGACCAATCGCCTTGCATATCTATTGGTCAACAGCGAAGAATCGTTTTAATTTTATATTTTAATATTTAACTAACTTTGTATTTTTAACATTTAACTTTGTATTTTAATATTTAACTTTTATGTATTGATAAAGACTGTAGTGCAGTCGAAACGTTTACAATTTATATCGATTCTGTAACGGAATGTTAATTTAATTATTTAACTATTAATAAAAAATTTTTACACCTTATTTATTTGCTCGTTCAGTTGGCCTACTATATTTGATTTGTTCAATTTTGTTAATTTATACGAGCCTTTTATTAATTAACTTTGATATGTTGTTTCCATAAAACAAAAACAAACAGAAAATTTTCAATTTCCTGCAGTACTACGTGCCATGATTACTAAAGAACTTTTTGCGGGTTTATGTGATTTTTTCATTACCCATATCTTCAAAACCAATAATCTCATCTTCTGATATATTATAAAATAAATGAGCTTTTAAACTCATCTCATTAACATACAATATACAATATAACAACACGGATGCTCGTGCCTCTCATGTTGACTGAGGCCAGGTTTGGAGGTCGAAAGACCTCGGACAGTGCTCGCACCGGTATGGTCTAGCTGGACTGCCGTTTCCCCTTTTGCACTTGACGTAATGGCAGCGCCATGCATGTATCTTGGGGAAACGTTTGGAGCATTTTTCACATATCCAAGTGACCTGCAACATTGGGTGCTCTTTTTTGATATGCAGACTTAGCTGCTTGGAGCCTATACAGCTGATGTTCGAGCCAAGCTCCGAACACTTGGGGCAGCATAAAAAGCTTCTATACTTCCTTGGATGTCGTAAATTATTTTTGCCCTAATGGGTCTCAGGTCCCATCGCCCGTCCAACGACGCCCCTGGGACTCGGGCGCCGCTCGCGCTTCTTCATCTGTTTGCCACTTAGGCAGCGTCCGCCACGCCAGAAGCGTTCTCGGGGTCGTCCGCCTCCGAGGCTTTCTCCTTGACGCTATCCATAATTGCTCCTTAGTAGGGCGTTGTGTAGAGCCAAGACGACGATCAGGCATTTATAGGCTGCTTCTCACCCCGACGGTTTTAGGTTTGTATGCGGCGTGTTGCTTTTAAAAACCGCAAAAGCACCAAGTTCATTTGCGGCGTGTTGCTTTTAAAAGCCGCAAAAATTTCAAAGTCATTCGCCGCTCAAGGTCAAGTGCCGCTTAAAGTTGCCGCAGAAAGATAATGAGAGCACTCTAGGCTGCTCCTGACCCCTACGATCTTGTCGGAAGCTGGTGCTTTAAGGAGCGAATACGAGCTGCGGGTATAACTCTCTTACGAGAAATAATAAGAATACTTTTAAGTCAGCTCTTTAATTTTAAAACCACAATCTACACTTCATTTCTCTCGACCAATAGAGCCAAACGCGATGTTATTACGACAATTAAGAAAGGAAGAAAATTTGGAAACTAAGGAATTTGAATTCTATGATTGGGATCTCAAAAATTCCCCTTGTTCCTTCTCTCAACATCCCTCTTAACATCTCTTACGATAGTTCGCAGTTCCACTTTTTCACAGACAAGTTGTTCACCCAGGTCGGCAAAGCCGTGATTTCCATTCTTCGCTCACATCGCAGGCTGGTGTTCGCCAATACAGCAGAGAAGGCTTAGTATCCACTAGGACCAAACCCGCTGTACCATCACTTAGTCGACACCTACCGAATCTAAATTTTCAAGGTAGCCCGTTTTCGGGACCATCCCACGGACGTGGAGGTACAACTTGAACGTGAGTAGCTGAAGGTCCTTACAAGAGGACTGAGACGCATCACGAACCAATCACGACTCCCTCTAAGTACCATCGCGGCGTGTTGCTTTGAGGACCGAGAGAGTTATAGTTACTCCCCGTACGGCAAACCAGGGCTCGTGCGACGACCGGCCCGAGGACCGGCCGCCGAGTAGTGTCACATTGTTTTGAGCCTTTCGACTCACGAGACTCCAAGAGACATCATTGCCACCTTCGACTAGAGAGGATACGGCCTTAGAGGCGTTCAGGCATAATCCCACGGATGGTAGCTTCGCACCACCAGCCGCTCGACCGAGTGCGTGAACCAAATGTCCGAACCTATGGTTCCTCTCGTACTGAACAGAATTACTATCGCAATGTCTAGTCATCAGTAGGGTAAAACTAACCTGTCTTACGACGGTCTAAACCCAGCTCACGTCCCCTGTTGGCGGGTAAACAATCTGACGCTTGGCGAATTCTGCTTTGCAATGATAGGAAGAGCCGACATCGAAGGATCAAAAAGCGACGTCGCTATGAACGCTTGGCCGCCACAAGCCAATTATTCCTGTGGTAACTTTTCTGACATCTCTTGCTGAAAACTCTTCAAGCCAAAAGGATCGATAGGCCATGCTTTCGCAGTCTCTATCCGTACTGAACATCGAGATCAAGCCAGCTTTTGCCCTTTTGCTCTACGGGAGGTTTCTGTCCTCGCTGAGCTGGCCTTAGGACACCTGCGTTATTCTTTGACAGATGTACCGCCCCTAGTCAAACTCCCCGCCTGGCAGTGTCCTCGAATCGGATCACGCGGGAGTATTAACGGCGATCGGCCGAGGCCTCACGCCACTCTGACACGCTTGGCTCTAGAACACCGTGACCGCCGGGGCGCGAAGCCCTCGGGGCACGCGCTCCGCCTAACCGAGTAAGTAAGGAAACGATGAAAGTAGTGGTATTTCACCGGCGATGTTGCCATCTCCCACTTATGCTACACTTTTCATGTCTCCTTACAGTGCCAGACTAGAGTCAAGCTCAACAGGGTCTTCTTTCCCCGCTAATTTTTCCAAGCCCGTTCCCTTGGCAGTGGTTTCGCTAGACAGTAGATAGGGACAGATGTCCTAAGTTGATTTAACGTGCGGTACCTGCTCAGAGAGCTTAAATCACACGACCCCCATGGGTGCGGAATTGGGATAAGCCCAATCAGCTCGTTCCAACAGGCCATGGAACTACCAGTGTCGCCTCCGAGTTTGTAGGACTCTTCGGCAACCCACCGGTCGGGGCGAGCGCCTGTCTAACGCTCTACCAGCTGTGCAGGACTGGTTCCCGAGCAGATACGCTGCTCACCCGTCGAGGCCCGAGAGCCCCTAACCAGCATACGGCTACAACCACTGCCCCCATGAGTCCGACCTCAATTGCCGGGACGAGAGACGAATCCCCCTGGGCAACCCGACTCCCGTGGTACCAGTCAAGATCACTGGTTGGATCTTCGTGGCCGAGACCACTCCCAGCTTTTGGAGGCCTACACCTCCCAGGCATTGGTCGGCCTATGTTCCTCGGGAACATCGGCTTCTCCTATTCTCCTTCCAGTATCGCCCTCCTTCTCTGATATACAGTTTTCGCATACACACCAACACTTTCATACCTTTCCTTACATTCCAACATGCGATTCACATCCACATTGCCATTTTCTCGCACAGTCACACCCCACTCGTTCAGGTTCCTTACATCACCATACATTGGACACTCAACCAACACATGCTTCCAATTCTCTCTTTCCGCTCCGCACACACAGCTTTCACTCTCAGACAGACCACGCTTATACAAAAATTCATTCAAGCTTCCATGTCCCGTCAGGATATAGCCCAGGCTCAAGCTAGGCTCGAACTCCCGGCATTCACCCGCAAACCTTACATTTTTTATAAATTCATACGTCACTCTTCCTTTCTCGCACTCATCCCATCTGTTTTGCCACATCTCATACAGCCTCTCACTCACCAATTCCATGCATCCTTCCACACCTCTCTCCCGCAAGTCACCATCATTCACTACATCATACTCACTCATACCAATTCCCTTTCTCACCTTGTACACGATTCCTCTTCTCACGCACTCCAGGTCCCACGGCAAGCCACCCATAAGGACTTGCATGGCCGCCGTGGAGACCGTCCTACATACATTCAGACACGCACTCAACACCACTCTCTGACACCTATTGATGAGCTCCCTCGCATACCCGAATCTCATCACTCCATACCACACACTCGCTCCATACATCACACACGCCGTAAACAAGCCCTTATATAGCACACTCACAGCCTTCTTTCGCAAGCCCCACTCACTTCTCAACACACGTCTCAATTTTCCCACCACATTTATACATTTCTTTCTTAGACTCTCTAGATGCAACCTGAAGTTCATTCTTTCACTCACCCAGACACCCAGGTATCTCACACTTCTCGCATACCTCACGCATTTATCATTCACACGTGCATTGGGAGGCCTCGTCCCAGCCATACTGCCTTTCATCAGCATCATTACAGTCTTACTCTCAGATACACTCACACCTACTTTCACTCCCCATTCGTACACCATTCTCATCCACTCCGTACCCTTTCTCTACAACTCCGCTCAACTCTGTCCTTCTACAACCAACAACAGGTCATCCGCGTACGCAACCACCTTACATACATTCTCGCGTAGCCGCCACAACAGTTCATCCATCATTAGGTTCCATATAAATGGGCCGCAGATGGAGCCCTGCGGGCAGCCACGCTGTACTTCCTTCCACACTGTATCACACGCACCCGTCATACATACACGCTTGCCGCTGAAGTAGCTCTTCCACAATTCAGTCTCTTCACATTCAACTTCACGCAATTTCTTGATCACACATTCCCACTCTAGGTTGTCAAACGCTCCCTTAAAATCCACGAACACTCCTAGCACATACTTTCTCTCCGACCCATTCACCCATTCATGCACTCGATTCCACGCATCCTCGGTCGACCGGTTCCTAACAAATCCGTACTGGGCGTCACACATTCTTCCACACATCGTTCGCTCGAGTCTTCCAACCATCATTCGCTCCAACACTTTCCCCAGTACGGACAGCAGGCAAATGGGCCTGTACGACCCAGGGTCCGACCTAGGTTTCTCAGGGGACTTTAACAGAATTACCACCCGCGCAGTCTTCCACGCCGGGGGGAAACACGTTGTACTCAGACATACATCATACATCCTTTTCATCCATACCGGGACAGCACGCCAAATCGCTCGCAACATCTCCGTACTTACATCATCCATACCAGGTACCTTTCCCACTTTCATCGATTTCACCGCCACATCCACTTCGCTCCATTCAAACTGCCTTTCTTCCTCACTCACGCCTCCTCCAGCCTCCACCTCCACGCTTGTCCGTGCTGCCGGGAAGAATTTCTCCATTAACGCATCCACACTTTCTTTCCATGTGCTCGTCATTCTATCACCCACTTTTATGCCACTCAATCTTACCCTGTCACGCTTTCCCATGCACACCTTATACACATCACTCCATGGATCCATGTTCCCGGTCTCACACTTAAATCGCTTCCAATTCTCCTCTTTCACTCTTCGCATTTTCTCCTTATACTCCCGCAAAACATTCTTGTATTCATTCATTCTTTTTTCCACTCTGCTTCCTTTCCTTTTCTTCCTTGCGCGCTGGTAGGCACGTCTGCTCCTTCCTACAGCTTTCTTCAGCCCCTCAAGCTCATCCGTCCACCACACAAACTTCCTAGCATGCACAGGTTTACACCTCTTCATCCATCTATCATTCGCACTATGGATCCATTTCATCATTCGCTCTACACAGCTCTGCGCATCCGTTTCGTCTATAGCGCTCGCTGCATCCTCTAACGCACTCTCTCGCATATCACACATATACCCTTCCCAGTCTACGTCCTTGCACACCCATCTACACATGTCCTCATTCGTACTCGCATTTTCTCTGTATACCATACGTATTAATAACACGTTATGGTCACTCACTCCCCAGTCAGGCTTTACCTCCCACTCATACCGGCACCCTCCATGCACGCCGTTCACGAGAGTGACGGCGATGTCACTTTCCCTATTCAACCCGCTGAACGTGTAAAACTCACTTGGTTCATTTAACACGTTCATCCCGTTTGCAATCATCCATTCCTCAATCACTCTTCCACGCGCTTCACTTTCTCTGCTGCCTCCCTCACCCTTGCTATACCACAAGGGAGAGACGGCATTCGCATCCATACCTATCAGCAGACGCTTTTCCCCTGGCTGTCTCACATACTCTGTCCATGTACGCCAAGTACGGCTCGATGCTCTTACCGTACCGGCAGTACACGGACACCACATACATCTCTCCAAAGTCCCCCTTCAACCACACGCACACTCCAAGCTCATTCGTACATTCTCTCACGCACATCACGTCCAACCTAGAGTCATTCACTACCACTGCTGCTTTGACCATCCCACTCTCGCTAACAATCACATCCATACCTATGGGCAAGCCCACCACGCGTCCATGCCTTTCGTACGGTTCTTGCAACAGTGCCACACTCACTCGGCGTTCACGCATCATCTCACCCAGATCACACATAACCGCATACGCTCTCTGACAGTTATACTGCACTACATTCACGCACCATTCATTCGTCATTTACTCTCGCTTTCTTCCTCTCCAGCGCTCTCACGTATTCCGGGCACACTTCGGACAGAACCGAGTGATCACATTTGCTCCCTTTCAGCTTACAGTTTCTACACACACTTTCCTTTTTACAATCTCTCACCATGTGTCCTACACATCCACATTTCTGGCACAGTCTTTCCTTTTCGGTGCATTGCCGCATCATGTGCCCAAATGCAAAGCACTTGTGGCACCTCAGCACACTGAAAAACTCTTTCACCCTAAAGGCCTTCCAATGCACAAACACTCGTCCGTCATTACAGAGCACATTCCTTATTGCACTCGTAACTTCTAATATCACATTTCCGCAGGTTGCATCTTTCTTCGCATTCCTACTCACAACACGCACACGTTCCACAAATACTCTCTCATCCACTCACCCTTTCAAGTTCCTCTCATACATTTCTCTCATTAACACTTCACTCGCCATATCATTCGGCACATCGTACAAGATGATCTTTGGGCCTATCTTGCGAGGCAGCTCAACCTTTAGGCCAGCATTCTTAAACTGACCACACTCTCTTATTTCTTTCAACTCACTTTCGCTCATCGTCTCAATTGCTACACCTCCATTCCTCACTTTCCTCACCGCTTTCACACGCACATTCAGTGACTTGCTCACATGCTTCATCATTCTCTCCTTTACTTCCTCACTTGTCACACTCGCACTTGCATCATTCGCTCTCACTATTACCGCATAACTCTTCTCTTTCGTACTCGTCTTCACATTCACTTCCTGTACCCTTTCAATCACGCTCTTTTCAACATTTTTCGCACTCACGCTCGCATAGCTCATTCCGCTTCCGCCGTAGGCTAAATCCCGACTCGCTCGACGCATACACTCATCCAGTTTCCCCTGTATTCTCTCATTCTTGCACAACATTTTTATCATCTGTTCCTCATATTCTCCCACAATGTCCAGTATTTTCTCACTCGCACTCTTTGAAATTTTGTTTGTCTCCGTAAACAGAAATTTACGGAGCCTCGCACCAATTACTCTCATGCACGCTATCTCACTCACTTCCGCAACGCTCTCATTCTCTCCCTCATTCACTCGTTTCCGCTTCGCACTCACACTCACATCACTCGCCTTGCTCGTCACACTATCACTCCTGTTTCTTCCATAACCACACACTTCCGCGTCTCCAGGAGCTAAAAACTCCTTGTTAGCGTCCTCCGTTCCTTTTCCTTCTGCGGCCTTTGGCGCGCTGGGGCCAGGAAAAACGAATACCTCGTCGGCCTCTCTCAGAATCCTTGTGCCATGCGGCCTCGCCGTTCTCCTCTCAGCTGGGGAGTTGTACGCCTCTACTCCCTGCTCCAGCGGAGCTGAGCAAGGCCTGCCCGCTCCTCCAGCCACCACCATTTTGGCAGACGGCGGCGATCTGGGAATGGACTCCCTTCTCTCAAAAGGGTCCTGTTTCTTATCCTTCTCTTTATCCATTTTTTGTGCCATTGTCGTCGTCGTGTATCTCTGTTTTAATGTATTAGTTATTGAATTTTTCTCCATAATAAGTCCCACGATTCTGGCGAGTCGCAAGGTCCACTCAGGCAGAGCCCCCAGTACCCGAGTAAGGCGACTTATTTACCGCAGGGTTGCGCCAGGTGCCCTACGGGAATCGTTTACGGCCGTGTACCACCCCCACGACCATGCAGCCCTCGGCACGCTGTCTCCCACCTTGGCTTCGGGGTTCCGCTATAACACACCCCACGTCCAACAGCGGCTCAGCTCTGTATGTTGTGCTGGTTGGTTGACCTGTGGGTCCGCATTTATTTCTTCCCACATGCACTCTCATATTGCGGTTATGGCATTGCCTGATGTTCGGCTGCCGAGTGTGCATGCGGCGCCAACACCACTTAGCCGTTGTGCTAGAAGCACAACGTTACCAGCGAGACCACGAGGAGGTAGGCATTGACAAGACGCAAGGGAGGCTATACGTTACGCATCTTGCGCCCGCAGCACTCCCTCCCTGCCGAATCCAAAGGGCACGTGAGAGGCTGAAGGACCTAACGAGAGGTCTGCATCGCATCAACGACCCAACCATAAGCCACCCAAGACCCCGGGCTTACCTGCCCAGCATCTCCTGCACGATGCAAGATCAGCAGAGCAGTGACACCCGGGCGTCCTCATGGGTGGCATGGTTATTTCGGAGGAGGGAGCGCCACAAAGTGACCACACCCCTGACTCAGGAGCTATGATGTTATTTACTCCGGCGTGTTGCTTTGAGAAGACAAGTCTCCTCGCGGCGTGTTGCCCCGAGAAACAGGGCAGGCATAGGAGCTCCAGGCGGCGTTCTGCTTACCGCATAATGTCCCGCGAAGCGCTGCTCGCACAGCGCCCCGCGAAACGCACATTTAAATCGGCCCGCGCCGTTCCGCGCAGAGCCCAAGTGTCAACGCGGCGTGTTGCTTTTAAATCGGACAAAGTCCGAGCGCGGCGTGTTGCTTTTTAAATCGGACAAAGTCCGAGCGCGGCGTGTTGCTTTAAATTTCGGACAAAGTCCGACCGCGGCGTGTTGCTTTAAATTTCGGACAAAGTCCGACCGCGGCGTGTTGCTTTCGAAGCCTGGACAAAGCCAGACCGCGGCGTGTTGCTTTCGCAATCCGCATTAAGTCCGATCACGGCGTGTTGCCTTTGAAGAAGCAACAAAGCCCGATCGCGGCGTGTTGCTTTTGAAAAAGCAACAAAGCCCGATCGCGGCGTGTTGCTTTTAAAAATCGGACAAAGTCCGACCGCGGCGTGTTGCTTTCTAAATTCGGACAAAGTCCGAAGGCGGTATCGCCTTGTCCAGGCAACGAAGACCCGCCGAATCGGACCTCGCGCCGGGAGTCAACGAGACGCCGAGCCTCACAGCAAGATACAGTGTCGCAGGATCAGCGTTTAGCTTCGCCTGCTGTCGCGGGGTCAGCGTTTTGCTTAGCTCGGTGTCGCAGGGTCAGCGTCACGCTTAGCGCACAGCGACATATGCCAGGATGGTCGTGGCATATTCGTGGCGTCTGAGTATACGTGCTCGCAATAGGTGGTAGGTGCTGAGTTGATGCACGTTGGTCGTCATAGTAAATAGAAATTAAAATTTCTCTTGGAAAAGAGCGGCAAAAGCAAAAAATAAAAGAAAATGACTGAAATTTTGTCATAAAAAAAGGCCAGACGCGCGGTGTTATGTGAACACCACGCGCCTTGGCCTTTCAGCACTTTGCTCACCACTGCAGGAGGTATTACCATGGTGGCGAGCTCAATGCTCTTTGAATGCTCCGTCGAACTCGAGACCGGCCAGGGATGAGCCTCGCAGTCACCGACTGTGGATACCTCGTCCCTTTCGGGACCCACAGTGGGACGCATCGGCCCTTTTAAAACATACGTTTCCGCTTAGCCAGTCAGGAGCTCGTGCCTAGGAGCATTCAGGTTCAGAGGGGTATACCTCTCCGAGGCCGGCAGGCAAGCTATGCCATCAGGATTTCGGTATTCACCCCTCCTACGAGTTTAGATCCGTGTTATACTACGGTCCTTTTGGACCCAATTGCCAGCTCTTCTCCAGCTGTAGCATTGGTTGCAGCATATCCTCATTAGCCACTTTGTGCGCATCTTGCCGCTTAGCCCGGCGAATCGCCGACGCCGGCATTAGTTCGTTATCCCTGTTCTATGATGGATTAAACACTTGGGCTCCCGCAAAAGCGGCGCCTTCCCTCGATATAAGGAGGAGCTCATATGCCCACCCCGCCACCGGTGCAACATTGCAGCCGAGACAAGAGGCATGGCCACCTCGCCAGTAGATAGGGACATTCATTTATTTAACCATCTATCTGATGCAGCTCTTGAGTTTTCCTCATCTCTGCTTTGCTTACGAACGTGTATTACTTTTCGTGAAAACTTTTGAAAGTGTGTTTTCTACTAGAAGGGTATATTTTAATTATTAGTTCTTAAACTTTAATTTATTTTAAAAGTCGATATATGTATATAGATCTTATTTATTTCTCTCTTTAATATATATTCATAACTATCACTAAGTAAACTGAGATTTATTTTAAGCTGCTAAATCGTGTAGGTTATTTAATTTATTTTACTCCTTTGACGATGGTTATTCACTATTTGATGTTTATCAATACTTTTCCTTAATTGAGTCATGGATATTAAAACGTAAATTGTAAATATTGTATATAAGTTAAAAAGTAATTTTGTATATATTTTTAACATTTATTAAATAAATAAAAATCCGTATGATATATCAATGCTTTTTATTGTATAGTAGGCATATTAATTCTTATATCAGCCACTTAGCCACAATCTGGTCTGTCCAGTAATTGTGTTTCCGTCCCTAGCCGCGTGGAGGCGGGCTGATGCTCTACTCGAAACCACTGTCTAATCTCGTAAACATTTTGTATATAGGCGTCAAATTTCTTGTATTCGTGTTCGTCTTCAATTAATTTATGTAGATCTCCGTTGTCGGCATTGGCTCTTGTTTTGAGAATTGCATCATATCTCAGACTCTCGTATTGTTCGCAATGCCATATCAGATGTTCGATAGTTTCATCCTCGTTACAGTATGGGCACCGAGGATCGCTCTTGAGGCCCATCCGGAACAACTTGTCGTTTGTGGAGCCATGTCCAGTTATAATCGAGGTTAGAATCACGTTTGGCTTGAACCAGGTATTTTTGTGTGCAAAATCCACGTATGGGATAAAATTATGTGTGATTCGGCCATTTGTTGAGTTATCCCATCTGACCTGCCATGCAGAGTACACATGTTCTAACGTCAGTCTTCGCAGGTTTGCTATGTCTTCCTTACTACGGAGGTCCTGTGATTGAGGCACATTTATGCAGCTCACAGCTTTATTCGTCCTTATTTCGAATTGAGCAGCAAACAAGGTGGCTTGTAGTTCGATCGGCAAAAAGCCTGACAGGACCTGCATGGCCTCGGTAGACGTGGTCTTACATATCCCATACATGGATAGAATAACCGATCGCTGTGCCGATTCTAATTGTCTCTTGACATGTGAGTGCATTGCTCTAAAGCCCCAGGCTCCCACTCCATAAAGCAGTATTGGCAGAAATAGGCATTTGTATAATAATCTTAAGCTGTACCTTCCAATCCCTCTTGTTTGTTTGTTTACGCGTTTGATCATTCCAAAGACCTCCTTAATTTTCTGTTTTTGTAACGTAGCGTGAAATACGAAGGTGAGCCTCGAGTCAATCCATACTCCCAAGTATTTGATCTCGTCTTTGAAGTGGATTCTGTTAGCGTTTAGCTCAATTTTAGGTCTTCTTTCTCTGTGTAGGCTGCCCTTAAGCATTAGCGCTATCGATTTCTGAGTGGAAATTTCCAGATTATTTATGCAGCACCAGTTTCCAATTCTAGTCATTTCTCGGCTCGCAATGCTTTCAAGCTGGTTCCTCGAGTTCGCCTGCATAAGAACCAAGACGTCATCAGCATATGCCAAATACTCTGAGTCATCCAACATTTCTGCCTTATGCTCATGCAGTAGTACATTGAGTACCATGTTCTATGCTAGTGGTCCAAATATGGAGCCCTGTGGGCAACCCTTGGTCATACGTCTAGTGCACCTTTCTCCTGTACTGTTGGTTACATGCACTTCTCTGTCACAGAAATAGTCCTTAAACACATTGTACAGCTGGATTGGACAGTTAAGCTGAGTTAATCTATAGAGTACTGAAACCCAGGGGAGGTTGTCAAATGCTCCACTAATGTCAAGGAAAACTCCAATTACGTACTTAGATTCGCTTAAATGTACATACGAGATTAACTTATGAATTGCATCCGTAGTGGAGCGTCCCTTTGTGAACCCGAATTGATGGACATTGTGCACCTCAAAATCATTACAGATATTCGCTAATCTTTCAACTATTACTCTCTCATATACTTTTCCGGTTATTGATAATAGTGAGATTGGCCTATATGATTTGACCAGTGTGGGATCTTTGTCCGCTTGTTTTAATAAAATTTTAACATTGGCCCGTTTCCAGTCTTTGGGAAACCTTTCCTCCCTGAAGCATTTGTTGTAAAGTGCATATATACAGCCTGGAGACGCTTGCCATATAGCTTTCAATATTTCTGCCGTTATATTATCAGGACCCGGGGCTTTTTTATTCCTTAATTTTTTCATTGCACTCGCAATTTCTGTAGTGGAAATTTCACTAACCGAGCGATCTATTTGCTCTTTTTCCAAGTACTGTGCGCATTTAATTCTGAGCATTACTTGTTCATTGTCACTCTTCTGAATGGCCTCCGGAACCAGAACATTCAGAATCATCTCTACTGAGTTGCTCCAGGAGATTGTATCAACTCCTTCATGCTTGACAGTGTGGAAGACATCTTTAGTTTTATATTTATTTGTCATTAATTTGTACGCTAAGCCCCACGGGTCCTTACTTGTGTTTTCCGCGATAAAATTCTTCCAGCTGTCGAACTTGGCTTCATTAATCGATCTGCGATATTTATTTCTCAGTGCACAATAATGCTTCCTTGCTAATCCATACGCGTGATCTAGTTTCATACGTTTATATCTTTTACAATCCTTAGCTGCGATGTTAACCTGCCTTCTTAACTCCGTGAGCCTCTGATTCCACCAGGGAACCGGTCTGCGGTTCATGGCCTTCCTTTTCTTTGACGTCTTTCCGCATAGTTGGAGAACCTTCGCATTGAAATGCTCGATCGCCTCATCAGGAGTCATGTCCTCTATAACATCTGTGAATGTATTACCAAAAATTTCCTGGATTTTTGAGGTTAGGGTTTCCGGGTCGATTCTTCCTAGATGAAGGAACGACACATTATTCTCAGAGAATGGGTAATTACAATGGTTATGGAACTCAAAATATATACAGTTGTGATCGGAACTTGTTGTTCCTTCGAGAACTCTCCAATCCATTACTCTGGACAAGGCTCTATTGTTTGCTAACGTCAAGTCGATATTGCTCTCCCCGTTAACTGTCGAGAACGTAAAAGGATTCCCTGGTTCATTCATTATGTAAACATTGTTACTGGCGACAAACTCCTCTACTATATCGCCCTTCATATCCGATTCCCTGCAGAACCAAGACCTGGAGTGCGCGTTCGAGTCCATGCATATAATAAGACTCTCGCCTTGAAAGGTGTGGATTATGTCCTCCAACTTGGACATAAAATGATTTATCGACATAGAATATTTACAGTATATTGAAACCACATACAAGCTCTGTTTGTTGTATATCAATTGCGCGCATGCAAAAAATTCATCAGTAAATGGCTCAATTTGGGTGACAGTAATATTGTCCGTGTACACTATAATGGCTGCTGTTACGCTTACGGCCGAGGTTGCCTGGACAGTTCTAGTACTTAACGGCGCACATCTTTTCACTTTACCAGCGACAGTATAGGGTTCCTGTATCAGTGCAACATCGATCTTTTTCTCAAATGCGAATTGCCTTAGTTCGTATGAGGCAACTCTTGATTTTCCTAAGTTCACTTGGCATAATCTTAGCGAATTCA
>NW_028190302.1:45000-60000 GCF_048542155.1 Nylanderia fulva
CGAGCTCTGCAAGACAATAGATCGAAATGGACAAGGCAATATTTGCGTTCGATACGAATTTACGTTATTTAACGAACTCAATAACGAATTTCCAAAAGCTTGGAGTTGATAATCAAACTCATGCCATCACTAAAGGACGATTTCAACTCTTGCAAAATTACTGGAATAAATGCCAGGAGAATGCCGCTATCATTGAGGCAGTAGCAACCGACGCAGACGCGGCACAGCTTCCCTTCTTCACTTCAAGAGCAAGCTGCTAGACAAGGCGGAGGTCTCGTACATGCAAGCCTACGACTTCTTTCAAGAAAAACTCGAGGCATTCAACGTCGCTTCAATTTCCATTCCTGTACCAACGGCGGCCGCAACGACGTCCATCAACGAGATCCGATTGCCGAAGATCAACTTGCCTTCTTTCTCCGGTAATGTAACCGAGTGGCTAACGTTTCGCGATTTGTTTCTTGCGCTCGTTAAAAATCGCCGTTCCATATCGCAAGTCGAGAAATTGCAATATTTATTATCCGCGGTTACTGGCGACGCTGCTAAGTTGATTTCCCATCTTTCTCTAACCGATAGTAATTTCGATGTTGCATGGAAGGAACTCACGAATCGTTACGAAAATCAACGCGTTATTATTGACGCATATTTCAAACGTTTATTTACCATTCCTAATGTTTCGTCTAACGATCTGTTCGGGTTAAAACAATTACGCTCCAATTCATCGGAATCGATAAATGCTCTGCCTCTGCGTGCCTTGAAATGTTCTGTAGATGAATGGGATATGATTTTAGTCTACATTCTTGTACAAAAACTAGACAAATTGACGAGAAAAGATTGGGAAGTCAGCTTAGGTTCAGAGAGGAGATATCCTACGATGGAAAAACTATACGCGTTTCTAGATACACAAATTCGTTCGCTTGAGGCTGTATCCAAGGACGGAGATAACTCGAAGTCCGCCAACGGAAACTCATCCGAAAAGAGTTCCGGTGCTCGCTCGATTCCAAATGCGGCACAAAAAAATAATATAGTGCGTTCTCACCATACAAACACCGCGAGTACGTGCGCTCTTTGTTCCGAAACACATCGTTTAATGCATTGCGAGAAATTTCAAGCGTTAAGCATTTCGCATCGACTAGAGTTTGTTCAAAAAAATAATATATGCAAAAATTGTTTGACCAAAGGTCATTACATTTCGAATTGTCGTAGTTCCTTTACTTGCTTGAAATGTAAAAGACAAGACAACATCATACTTTGTTACACGAGAATTCAAGGTCAAGTTTAACGACAACAACAGACTCTGGACAATGCGATAACGCGTCCAACGTACATTCACACGTGAACGCGGGAGTTAAACCCGTGCTCCTGGCTACCGCACGTGTTTGTATAGGATCAGAAAACGGTCGATATGTTTACACGCGAGCACTGATCGATCAAGGTTCCGATGCCACATTCGTTTCGTCACGAGTCGCTCAAATGTTGAGAGCTCGCTTAATTTCAACACGCGTAAAGGTATCTGGCATCGGTGACACTACGTCTAATTGCGTTTCAACATGCCGTCGCTATTTCTCCATAATAAGTCCCACGATTCTGGCGAGTCGCAAGGTCCACTCAGGCAGAGCCCCCAGTACCCGAGTAAGGCGACTTAATTACCGCAGGGTTGCGCCAGGTGCCCTACGGGAATCGTTCACGGCCGTGTCTTACACCCCACGACCATGCAGCCCTCGGCACGCTATCTCCCACCTTGGCTTCGGGGTTCCGCTACAGCACACTCCACGTTCAACGGCGGCTCAGCGCTGGGTGTTCAGCTGGTTGACCTGTGGGCCCGCGTTTGTCTCTTCCCACATGCACTCTCACATTGCGGTTATGGCATTGCCTGATGTTCGGCTGCCGAGTGTGCATGCGGCGCCAACACCACTTAGCCGTTGTGCTAGAAGCACAACGTTACCAGCGAGACCACGAGGAGGTAGGCATTGACAAGACGCAAGGGAGGCTATACGTTACGCATCTTGCGCCCGCAGCACTCCCTCCCTGCCGAATCCAAAGGGCACGTGAGAGGCTGAAGGACCTAACGAGAGGTCTGCATCGCATCAACGACCCAACCATAAGCCACCGCAGACCACGGGCTTACCTGCTAAGCATCTCCTGCGCGATGCAAGATCAGCAAAGCAGTGACACCCGCGCGTCCTCATGGGTGGCATGGTTATTTCGGAGGAGGGAGCGCCACAAAGTGACCACACCCCTGACTCAGGAGCTATGATGTTATTTACTCCGGCGTGTTGCTTTGAGAAGACAAGTCTCCTCGCGGCGTGTTGCCCCGAGAAACAGGGCAGGCATAGGAGCTCCAGGCGGCGTTCTGCTTACCGCATAATGTCCCGCGAAGCGCTGCTCGCACAGCACCCCGCGAAACGCACATTTAGATCGGCCCGCGCCGCTCCGCGCAGAGCCCAAGTGTCAACGCGGCGTGTTGCTTTTAAATCGGACAAAGTCCGAGCGCGGCGTGTTGCTTTTTGAATCGGACAAAGTCCGAGCGCGGCGTGTTGCTTTAAATTTCGGACAAAGTCCGACCGCGGCGTGTTGCTTTAAATCACGGACAAAGTCCGACCGCGGCGTGTTGCTTTAAATCACGGACAAAGTCCGACTGCGGCGTGTTGCTTTCGAAGCCTGGACAAAGCCAGACCGCGGCGTGTTGCTTTCGCAATCCGCATTAAGCCCGATCGCGGCGTGTTGCTTTTGAAAAGCAACAAAGCCCGATCGCGGCGTGTCGCTTTCAAGAATCGGACAAAGTCCGACCGCGGCGTGTTGCTTTCTAAATTCGGACAAAGTCCGAAGGCGGTATCGCCTCGTCCAGGCAACGAAGACCCACCGAATCGGACCCTGCGCCGGGAGCCAGCGAGACGCCGAGCCTCACAGCAAGATGCAGTGTCGCGAGAACAGCGTTTTGCTTCGCCTGCTGTCGCGGGGTCAGCATTTTGCTTAGCCCGGTATCGCAGGGTCAGCGTTACGCTTAGCGCACAGCGACATATGCCCAGGATGGTCGTGGCATATTCGTGGCGTCTGAGTATACGTGCTCGCAATAGATGGTAGGTGCTGAGTTAATGCACGTTGGTCGTCATAGTAAATAGAAATTAAAATTTCTCTTGGAGAAGAGCGGCAAAAGCAAAAAATAAACGAAAATGTCTGAAAATTTTCTCATAAAAAAAGGCCAGACGCGTGGTGTTACGTGAACACCACGCGCCTTGGCCATTCAGCACTTTGCTCACCACTGCAGGAGGTATTACCACGGTGGCGAGCTCAATGCTCTTTGAATGCTCCGTCGAAACTCGAGACCGGCCAGGGATGAGCCTCGCAGTCACCGACTGTGGATACCTCGTCCCTTTCGGGACCCACAGTGGGACGCATCGGCTCTTTTAAAACATACGTTTCCGCTTAGCCAGTCAGGAGCTCGTGCCTAGGAGCATTCAGGTTCAGAGGGGTATACCTCTCCGAGGCCGGCAGGCAAGCCATGCCATCAGGATTTCGGTATTCACCCCTCCTACGAGTTTTGGTCCGTGTTAAGCTACGGTCCTTTTGGACCCAGTTGCCAGCTCTTCTCCAGCTGCAGCATTGGTTACAGCATATCCTCATTAGCCACTTTGTGCGCATCTTGCCGCTTAGCCCGGCGAATCACCGACGCCGGCATCAATTCGTTATCCCTGTTCTAGTTGATGGATTAGACACCTTGGGCTCCCGCAAAAGCGGCGCCTTCCCACGATACAAAGAGGAGCTCATATGCCCACCCCGCCCCCTGGTGCAACATTGCAGCCGAGACAAGAGGCATGGCCACCTCGCCAGTAGATAGGGACAGTGGGAATCTCGTTAATCCATTCATGCGCGTCACTAATTAGATGACGAGGCATTTGGCTAAACCTGCGCCCGCGTAGCGGGCGGACTTCCCGGAGTAGGTCTCCAGTAACCGTGTCGGATCATTCACCCGCTTAGATGAGTGTAAATGGGTAAAACATTATTAAATTAGATAAATAAATAAATAAGCAAATAAATTATTATTATAAGTTAATACAGCAATAAACGTGCCAGGGCTCGGCTCGCCGCGGTGGCGGGAATCACTTCCGCTTCTCCCACGTTGCAAGGCCGGCCAACTCCGATGCCCCAGGTTAGCATCTTCGTTATAAGTTAAATTTTAAATTAGTTTGTACTGTGAGCACATTGAGACAGGTTATTTATCCATGAATGCATTTGCGATCTCGATTGAGCTTCTTAGAGCTATAAGGGACATGGTTAGCCAGTCCTCTTTCTTTATTTTTAGCTGCTTTAATTCCAATACTGTTTCAGTTGGTAAAGCTCCTCTTGAGCCAACGACAATAGGCACTACTCTCGAGGTAGGGACGTTAAAGTTGTCCTTTAATTTATTAGAGATGTCTTTGTATTTATCCACCTTCTCTCTGGCTGCTTCTGCTAGAAAGTTCCTGTTCTCGTACCGGACCGTAACGTCGAGCACGAGAGCCCGTTCCTCATTCAAAATGACGAGGTCGGGTTTGAATCTTTCGCCATGAAGTTCTATAGTGGGTTCCACTATAACTCTGTTGTTCACAGAGAGACGATCTTTCAGGAGGTTTACTATCTCATTATGACGCTTTATGCGTTTTGTCTTGATTGCACTACATTGACCAAGTATATGACCTAATGTCTCGTCTGCCTCGCCACAAGCCCGGCAGACGGTGTCTACATTATCGTGCGCTCTTCGCATAGTCATGCGTGTAGGATAAGTGTTGGTTCGCATTTTAATCGCGTCTATAAGACGCAAGGAGCGTAACAGATTGCTACGAGATAGCCATGCATTACTGAGTGGTTCTTGGCCAAAGTCTTGGACCCCTTGTCCTTGCGCAATTAATTGCGCCCACTCCTGCCTGTAATTGTTCTTAATTTGTCTCTTCCTTTCCTCTATCTGCTTGATGGACGCTGGCCAAAATAGTCGCAGCGCTGCAGCGTAAGACTTGTGCACTTTTTGCGATGCTTCATTACAGATAACTTTTCGGACGAGTATATCGTCAGATGCGGCCGCTTTCGCGGCGTTCCTGAGTGCTGCCAGATAGACCATGGGAAGTGTCTCGAGAAGACCAAGTCCCCCTTCCTTCATAGGCGTGTATAGGAAGGCACTATTTGTGGTCTCATGCAGATGTAAGATCTGTTTAACACCGCTTCTAATGGCTATGTCAATGTTTTTTAGCGTCTCTTTGGATGGCGGACGCATTACCAACCCATAGGTGAATCTGGGCAGCAGGTACGTGCGCAACAGAAGTATCTTCTGCATTGGCTTAATAGGGAGCGCCTTCACCCTCTCTATGACTCCCTGAATCGTATGGAGCTCTGAACCCTCGATCAGGCCTCTCCAAGGTGTGGCTGTTGCACCTAGATATCTAAAGGCTTTATCTGGTTCTCCATATGGAATCGGGGTTCCTCTTACGACCATCTCCGGGTCTCTAATGTACCAGGTTTTTGGTCTTGGTACGTACTTGAAGGCGAAGCATTTCTCAATAGAAAGCGCCATACCACGCTTTCTTAGCTCGGTATAGACCGAGTTGATCTGACCGATGGACGTTTGTCGGTCTTGTGCTAAGAGTACCATATCATCAGCGAATGCCATTGCTGCCAAATTGCGCTCCTCGACTTTAACACCTACGGTGTTTTCTTGCACCATTTCAATTATAGGCTCAATCACCAAGTTAAACAAGGTGGGTGACAGGGGATCGCCTTGCTTGACACCTCTCTTTAATTCGATCGGCACCCCGTCACTTCTAGCCTTTATAGTGGTCTTGCAACCACTGTACATGTACACGATGTAATTTGCCACTTTGGCCGGGATTCCTTTTCTTATTAATGCCCAATAGATGGCCTTGTGTGGGATAGTATCGAATGCTTTCGATATATCCAGGACGGTGAAAACACTGCCCGACGCTTTTGCTTCACTAATGGCTGCACTGAGTAGTCTAGTGTTCGTAAAACAGCCATTCTCTTTAGTAAAGCCTTTCTGTCTTAGCGTCTGTTGAATGACCTCGCGTATGCGACGGTCCAGCAGCGATGAAAATATTCTGCTTAACATTGAGGAGATAGTTATAGGCCTCCAGTTTTTAACATCCGAGAGATCTTACTCGCTTTAGGTATAAGGGTAGTGCGATTCTGCTTCCAAGCTATTGGATAAGCCTCTTTTAGGAGCAGGAGATTGAAGAACTTAGCCAAAACAATACTGATGCCTTTTCCTTTCAAGTCAGCCTTTTCAATCTTATCTAAACCAACAGCTGAAGAGTTGGCAATGCGTCTGATTTTGTCCTGCACTTCCTTTGGCTTTATTGGTAGGAAGATATCTCTCAGCGGAACCTCGGCGTCTGCAACACCGATTGGTTCTTGCTGGGGGCCGGGCGAACCCCATAGATTGGTGTACAATTCTTTAATTTTCGCCATCTCGGGCGATTGACGCAATTGTATAAACGATAGGTCATTGGCGGCCACGGCATCTGCCAGCTTCCTTGGACAGTTATTCATTAGCTCCTGGCATTTTGCAAAGGCGAAGCGCCTCTTCTCCATCCTGTTTGGCGGACGGCTTTTGGTTTTTCGATTCCTACGTTTTCTGGAATCTTTATGTACTCCCTTGTTTTTATTCAGGCATTCTGTTATCTCGTCGCATAGCAAGTCAATATCCTCACTGGTCGTTCTTTTACTTGCTAACGAGACCAGTCTTGCAACCATGGTTGTTCCATACGCCTTTCAGTTCACTTTCCGCTTCGATTTCCGCCAGCACACTCTCTCTCCAATCCTCGCCTTCAAAGGATAATTGCTCCGGCGCTGCACTTCGCGCCGGAGATTCGTTCTGCGTTCTAGGAACCTCGACTACAGCAGCCAATTCTGGCTGCCGTGGAGCTACATCAGGTTGTGGGGCCGGTACAACGGCCGGTTTCAGTCGACGTCTTGCATCGCTTATTTGCTTATTGGTTTTACCCGGGAAAAATTCCATCAACCTTGATGTTAATGTTTCGCTCGTCTTGGAACCTTAGATTGAGTTGTTCGAGCCGCTCCATCTCATCCGCAGTCCACACGGTAACTTTCTGCCACTCTTTTCGGCTGGTTTTTCAGCCTCGGCTGCTCTCTTTGTATTCCTTATTTTTGGGTGAGCAAACCTTTCATGTTGCGAGAGCCCAATCCTTGATTCGAAGCTCAACTTACAGTTCTCGCATTTGTACTCGGCCGCTGGATTGACCTTTTTACCCCTGCACTTAGGGTAATGACAGCGCCATGAATGGATTTTCGGAAAGACTTCCCGACATTTCTCGCACTCCCAATTGACATGCACATCTGGATGTTGTTCTAGAAAGTGTGCGTTCAGCTGCTTTGCACCAATGCAACTGATACTTCTACTGTTCTCCAAACATTTTGGGCAGTCCATGACTGCATCTGTACTTCCTTGGATGGTCAAGGGCTGGGTAACCCGAATGGGTATTGGGTCCCATCGCCCGTCCGACGGCGCCCCTGGGACTCGGGCGCCGCTCGCGCTTCCTCGCCTTTTCGCCACATAGGCAGCGTCCGCCCCGCCAGAAGCGTTCTCGGGGTCGTCCGCCTCCGAGGCTTTTTCTATTTCACTATCCATATTTGCTCCTGAATAGACCGTCGCCTGGAGCCAAGACGACGGTCGGGCAATCGTGGGCTGCACCTCACCCCGACGGTTATAAATTAGTTTGCGGCGTGTTGCTTTTGATTTCCGCAAACAAACTCTGGGCACTCTAGGCTGCTCCTCACCCCGATGGTTTCTTTGGGTGTCTGATTGCACAAGGTATACCCGGACTACAAAGAGCCGGCTTGGAAGAAGAGAAAAGGCGAGCTGGGGGTTAGTTTCCCAATTCTGGGACAGCAATTTCCCTTTTTCACAGAATAATCTGTTCCCCCATGATGGCTTACGCCATTTGATTCCTTTCTTTCGCTTCGCCTTTTCGGCCGATGACAGGCCTAACAAGTTATCCCTGATGCGCCAGCTTGGCGAGTTCCGAGCGTGCTAATTTGCTCGGCGCTGTACACCCGTTAGCCGTCGCCCACCGTACCGTCTTGCTATGGTGGGGACGTTGCCCGGGAGTGACCACGAGGAGGTGGGGTACAACTTGGACGTGAGAGGCTGAAGGTCCTTACTAGAGGACTTCGTTGGCGCATCACGACCCAACTACGACTCTCTCTAAGTACCATCGCGGCGTGTTGCTTTGAGGCCCGAGAGAGTCATAGTTACTCCCCCGAGAGAGTCATAGTTACTCCCCCGAGAGAGTCATAGTTACTCCCGCCGTTTACCCGCGCTTGCTTGAATTTCTTCACGTTGACATTCAGAGCACTGGGCAGAAATCACATTGCGTCAACACCCGCGAGGGCCATCGCAATGCTTTGTTTTAATTAGACAGTCGGATTCCCCTAGTCCGTGCCAGTTCTGAGCTGAGCGTTGAATGGCGGCCGAAGAGGACGACCACGACGGCTCGCGCCGCCACGGAAGCCTCGCAGCAAGGAAGATCCGCGGGAGGCCAAGGCACGGGACCGAGCTCGGATCCCGGGACCGGCGCGAGAACGCCGACCGTTCACCTCGCCCAGGCCCGGCACGTCAGCCAGACCCGCTTCCCGACCAAGCCCGACACGCCCCGCTCCTCAGAGCCATCCTTATTCCGAAGTTACGGATCCAATTTGCCGACTTCCCTTACCTACATTATTCTATCGACTAGAGGCTCTTTACCTTGGAGACCTGCTGCGGATATGGGTACGAACCGGCGCGACACCTCCACGTGGCCCTCTCCCTGGATTTTCAAGTCCGAGGGGAAGATCCGGACACCGCCGCAACTGCGGTGCTCTTCGCGTTCCAAACCCTATCTCCCTGCTAGAGGTTTCCAGGGAACTCGAACGCTTATACAGAAAAGAAAACTCTTCCCGGATCTCCCGACGGCGTCTCCAGGTCATTTTGGGTTACCCCGACGAACACTCTTACGAGGGCCCGAATTGTATGCGGTTCGCTGCCGGGTTCCGGAATAGGAACCGGATTCCCTTTCGCCCGACGGGCGTGTGTCTTTCGTATAATATTTATTATTATTTCTCGACACTCGAGTATATTGTACGCCGTCATTGACATAGGATTTCTCCTAGGGCTTAGGATCGACTGACTCGTGTGCAACGGCTGTTCACACGAACCCTTCTCCACGTCAGTCCTCCAGGGCTTCGCTGGAGTAATTTGCTACTAACCACCAAGATCTGCACCGACGGCGGCTCCAGGCAGGCTCGCGCCCAGACCCTTCTGCGCTCACCGTCGCGACCCCTCCTACTCGTCAGGGCTTCGTGACGACGCGAGAGAAGACTAACGCCCGCTCCCGGTTGCCGCCCCACTTGCCGCTGACGGCAGAGTATAGGCTCGACGCTTCAGCGCCATCCATTTTCAGGGCTAGTTGCTTCGGCAGGTGAGTTGTTACAACACTCCTTAGCGGATTCCGACTTCCATGGCCACCGTCCTGCTGTCTTAAGCAACCAACGCCTTTCATGGTGTCCCCATGAGCGTCGAGTTGGGCGCCTTAACTCTGCGTTTGGTTCATCCCACAGCGCCAGTTCTGCTTACCAAAAATGGCCCACTTGGCACTCTGATCCGAAGATGCGCGTGGCTTCATAATTCAAGAAAGCCAGAGATCTCACCATTTAAAGTTTGAGAATAGGTTGAGGTCGTTTCGTCGGCCCCAAGGCCTCTAATCATTCGCTTTACCAGATGAGACTCGCGCGCGTTCCGTGCGGAACCGGCCGAGTGCCAGCTATCCTGAGGGAAAACTTCGGAGGGAACCAGCTACTAGATGGATTCGATTAGTCTTTCGCCCCTATATACCTAGTTCCGACGATCGATTTGCACGTCAGAATCGCTACGGACCTCCATCAGGGTTTCCCCTGACTTCGTCCTGACCCAGGCCATAGTTCACCATCTTTCGGGTCCCAACGTGTACGCCTCTGGGTGCGCCTCTTCTCGCGATGAGAACGAGACGCCCGGGAGTGCGAGGCCGGCATCGCGACGCGGCCCATCCTCCTAGGTCGACGGCCAGGGCCGACCTTCACTTTCATTACGCCTTTAGGGTCTCGCGACAAAGTCCCAATGAACTCGCGTACATGTTAAGACTCCTTGGTCCGTGTTTCAAGACGGGTCCTAAGAGTACCCAAAGCAGTAGCGTCCGCCGACCGGATCGGTCTCGCCGCGAGACCGCGGAGACGTTCGCAGGCCTGTCGAAGGTGTACGCGTACTGTAACCACAGCGGGGCCAGGACCGGGGACGGCGCGAAGTCCGTAACCTCCGAGTACCGTGGCGCGCGCCTTGCGACGGTCTCGACGCACCGTGAATAGTGCGGCCTGATATCTTGCGCGTACCGCCGATGCACCGGCCGGTGGCGACCGAAGGGTTTGTCGCGTGCCGTTTTACCGGCGACGCTACAGACACCGCACCCTGGCCGTAGACCGCACCCAGCGGGTCGCGACGTTCTACTTGGGGAGAAGTGCACGACGACGAGCGCCGGACCTCGGCGCACGGTAGCGTGGCCCGCGCGCGAGCCGCAAGACTCCGCGGGACATCGCCGACCGACGCGAAGCCAGCGCCGCTGGACGGATGAAATCTCCCCGTTCGATCTTTTGGGTTCTTAGGTTTACCCCTGAACGGTTTCACGTACTCTTGAACTCTCTCTTCAAGTTCTTTTCAACTTTCCCTCACGTACTTGTTCGCTATCGGTCTCGTGGTCGTATTTAGCCTTAGATGGAGTTTACCACCCACTTAGAGCTGCACTCTCAAGCAACCCGACTCTAAGGAGAGATCCTCCCGAGGCGCGCACCGGTCGCTACGGGCCTGGCACCCTCTACGGGTAAGTGGCCCCATTCAAGATGGACTTGGACGCGACGCGGCACCTCGGGATAAGCGGATCCTCCTAAACACCACATTTCCCTGCGGCGGAACCGCGGGATTCGGTGCTGGTGCTCTTTCCTGTTCGCTCAGCCGCTACTAAGGAAATCCTGGTTAGTTTCTTTTCCTCCTCCGCTTAATAATATGCTTAAATTCAGCGGGTAATCTCGCCTGCTCTGAGGTCGTCGCATAGTGAGTTTTCGTAGCCGTTTGCCTCCTCCGCGTCGCTCCATCGTCGTCTCTCTCTATAATATATATTATAAGAGGAGAGAGAGAGAGAGCGTCGAACGAGAGAGCAGCACGGCAGGCACACGAAATACGCGAGAAGGCAAATCGCCCGGGGCGCTAACCGCAACACACCTCGTTGGTGGTAATAGGAGACGATATATCGCGGGGGTCGAGATTCTCGGGCTCTCCCTTCTCTTTTATATACGAAATTCGGGGCGGATCTATTCGACGAGTACACGACGCGGCGCGCCGTTCCCCTTTTTCGCTTTACAAAAATTTCGTGGACTCGGACACGCGGGTCGGCTCGCGATTCAAAACCCTTCTCCGTAAAGAGGTAAAGGAGTAACGATGCTCTCCTCCCGCCGGACGACTACGCGCCGTATATTTCTCCGTATACCGTTATGTGTGCGGGCAAGGGCGCCTCGGCATAAGACGCGCGAGCGCTATCGCACCGAGAGACGCGGCACAGAGTGCAGAGAGCAGTCCGGTCAGTCTGTGTGATGTACGGAGAGGAGAGACGGTGAGACAAGCGCTTACCTACTTTCGGGAGACAACGACGCCGCGCCGCTCTAGGGAAAAGCGGTGCCATTCACCGTCCTGACCCTTTTTTGGCCGTTTGTTGCTCCCTTCGCGCGCGCTCTTACTCTCATCCCATTTCTCCTCGGCTCTCGCGTACACACACGACTTGGATACACAAACACGCTCCCCCTCTTAATTCGCGCAGCATTCTCTGGGCGCGCGTTCGCCAACGTTTTACACGCTTGTGCGCTTCTCCTCCTCATTATTATTATTTCGGTGTGTCATTTCAGACGACGCCAGGATTTGCACCGCGGCCGGTCGGCGCGGCACAGACACCTCGGGCGAACGTCCAACGATCGCTCGTACGCCCATTGTAAGCGTTGCACAGGGCACAGGCGACGCGCGCGCCATTCTCTGGTCGCCCGCGTCGTGGCCGTGCGCGCTTTTCGGCGCAAGCAGTTTAGGGGTACTAAACGACCCTCAGCCAGGCGTGGTCCGGGAATTGTATCCGTGGACCGCAATGTGCGTTCGAAATGTCGATGTTCATGTGTCCTGCAGTTCACAAGTTGACGCGCAATTAGCTGCGTTCTTCATCGACCCACGAGCCAAGTGATCCACCGTTCAGGGTAATCGTTCGAAATTTTTGCGTTCGCGAAGAAACGCGCTTCTCGTTCAACCATCGTGGTCTCTTCTCTCGGACGAGAGAGAGAGAATAATCGTGGTGGCTCTTCGATCAGCCTGTCCGCGCGCGTTCCTACGGACGCGCGCGACCGCCGCCTCCCGCCAGGGAAAGGCTACGGCACAAAGATAGAGTTGTGTGTTTCTTGTTCGGAAGCGTCTCTCCCCGCAACGGGAGAGCCGGGGCGAAGCTCTTTGAAGAAAACCGTCAGACCGACACAGTTGACAGAGTGGTCGAAAATATCATCGATCCCTTCTTTGTGTTATATATATATTATAATAATATAATGGGGGTCCTCTCGCTCGGCACTCGCGGTCGCACACCGTGTGTTTCTCGGCACGCTGACCGCTGCCCCGCGACAAAGGGAGGGCGCGCGTCGACGAACGTCGTGGGTGCGCTGCCACACGCGTGCGCGGCATAGGTTACCACCGGTTCGCGCTCAACGCCGAATCGACGCTCTGTGTGTGTGTGGGCCGGAGAATGGCACACACACGAGCGTGATCGCGAAGCGTCTCGCTCCGAATCGTCGTCGAACACCGCCGGGCGCGCTGCTCTGCTTGCCGACTACTTTCGGTCAGAGAGGCGCGACGGCGTCCGTCGTTATATCAAAACACAACAACAATTCCGTCAAATCCGTTATTTTTTTTTCTCTGAGAGCGCCTTTTCAGCGCGTCCATTCAGTCGCCGACTGCTGCGAGCGCGCGTCTCTCCCAAAAGAGAGGACTCTCGACGCAGAGCAGGACCTCCGGAACGTTAATGATCCTTCCGCAGGTTCACCTACGGAAACCTTGTTACGACTTTTACTTCCTCTAAATGATCAAGTTTGGTCATCTTCCCGGCAACATCGGCAATGCCGAGACATTGCCGCGCACCAGTCCGAAGACCTCACTAAATCATTCAATCGGTAGTAGCGACGGGCGGTGTGTACAAAGGGCAGGGACGTAATCAACGCGAGCTTATGACTCGCGCTTACTGGGAAATTCCTCGTTCATGGGGAACAATTGCAAGCCCCAATCCCTAGCCGAAGGAGGTTCAGCGGGTTTACCCGGCCCCTTTTTGGCCCGGGGAAAACACGCTGATTCCTTCAGTGTAGCGCGCGTGCGGCCCGAACATCTAAGGGCATCACAGACCTGTTATTGCTCAATCTCGGCGGCTAAACCGCCTGTCCTCTAAGAAGATTTGTTTGTAAAGTTGGTAGTAAAACCCGCCAGCCGAACCGGGGGCCTTCGGATACCATAAGGTACGCCTATTTAGCAGCTAAGTCCTCGTTTCTTATCGGAATTAACCAGACAAATCGCTCCACCAAATAAGACGGCCATGCAACCACCCCACCGATCAAGAAAGAGCTATCAATCTGTCAATCCTTCCGGTGTCTTGGCCTGGTGAGGTTTCCCGGGGTTGATCAAATTAAACCGCAGGCTCCCTCCTGGTGGGGCCCTTCCGTCCCAATTCCTTTAAGTTTCAGCTTTGCAAACCCTACTTCCCCCGAACCCAAAGCTTTGGTTCCCGGAAGCTGCCCGCCGAGTCATCGGAGAACTTCGGCGGATCGCTAGCTGGCATCGTTTTGGTTAGAACTAGGGCGGTATCTGATCGCCTTCGAACCTCTAACTTTTTTCTTGATTAATGAAAACATTTTTGGCAAATGCTTTCGCTCTGTCCGTCTTGCGACATCCAAGAATTTCACCTCTAACGTCCAATAAAGAATGCCCCCATCTGTCCCTATTAATCATTACTTCGGGGTTTTCCCAAAAACCCAAAAAAAATAGAAACCCAGTCCTATTCCATTATTTCCCTGCACGCAGTATTCAGGCAAGGGACCTGCTTTAAACACTCTAATTTGTTCAAAGTAAACGTACCGCCCGACTAGACACTCAGTAAAGAGCACCGCGCTCTTATAGCTACCCAACGGCGCCAGGCGGTCGCGACGCACGGCCTACGCCACGGCCGATATGACCGAGCGGCGGAGCGCCGAAAGCGCGTTCAATCGAGATTGTCATTCCATAATCCGCGATCATGTCGCGAGAGCGAACGACGAAAAATACTATTGTACGATAAATATTATCACGATGCTGTTTATGGTCCGAATGTACAAAAAACGCATAATTAGCATTTATAGAGAAGGAACAAACGAAATGACTTCGGGACAATAAGGATACGCAACGACGGATACTCCGGGCCGGAGCGGCACTCGGGCCGACGGCCTGCGCCACCTACCGAGGTTTCGGCGCGGCACCTCCGTCTAGGCGCGGCGACTACTCCGGGACACACGGCCGACCGGACGAGCACCTCGCCGGCCGCGGCGACACCTCGGGAACCACGGCCCGACCAGGCGGCACCTCCGGCCTGCGCGACACCTCCGAGGAACAACGGCCGCACCGGCGACACCTTCCGGGAGGCGGCAGCCTCGGACTGACCGAAGTGATCTCTCGAGTCGACGACCGCCGGCCGGTACCTCGAAACACTTAACGACGATTTACGGCGCCGCAACGAAGGGAGAGCACGCCCTAAAAAAGTTTCGCCAAAAGTTATTACTATTCGGGCGCTCAGCGACAGAGGGCGCCGCTGTCCGCATTACTAACTACGAAAAGTGTCGCTCAAACACCACGTGTCGAGGACATATATTTCGAATTATTACAGGCTGATATCG
>NW_028190302.1:65000-169224 GCF_048542155.1 Nylanderia fulva
GTAATGTTTATTCATTGAAAGTATAAAGCGAAAGAACAAAAAGAATTAATATGTAACAAATAAATGAATGAATGTGTTGTTATGGAAATATTGATTTTTCTTAAAAACATTATGTATATTAATGAATTGAAGTTATTACAAATGTATAAAGATGTAAAAAAGTGTAAAAGTGCAGTGAAAAGTGTAAGGTGTAATAAAAGTGTAGAGTGTAAATGAAAGGTGTGGATGATGAATGCTACAGTACTCCCCCCCAAGTGACGATATTCGTTGCGAAATGGACTTTCTTCTTCTTTGGTGGGTAGGTGCGTAAAGCTTTTCCAACAGTAGAAGAAGAAGAAGGATTTGAAGTAGCAGAAACAGGAGCTGAAGTAGTAGGAACAGGAGCTGAAGTAGCAGGAACAGGAGTTGAAATAGCAGGAACAGGAGTTGAAATAGCAGGAACAGGAGCTGAAGATCTGGTAGAAAGTTCAGTAGAATCTGAAGTTCTAGGAATGAAGGCTGGCTTGAGACGTTCTGTCGAAATATTGACAACTCTTCCTGAAACATTAACTGCAAATAAATGATCAGAGATACGTTTCTCAATAGGAAAAGGGCCAGAATAAGGAGGTTGTAGTGACTTCCTAACAGTATCTTCTCTAATCCAAACATGAGTACAATCAAAAAGATTCTTGTGAACAAAAGGTGATCTTTTGCAATGATGACTTGTAGGAGATGATCTGATATTCCTCATATGAATCCTGTGTTTTTCAAGAAAGATTTCAGGATCTGCAGGAAAATCTTCTTCAATGAAAAATTCTCCAGGAATACGAAGAGTGGATCCATAAAGAAGTTCTGCAGGTGAAGCTTTTAAATCTTCTTTGAAACACGAACGTAATCCCAAAAGAACTGAAGGTAAAGATTCTACCCAGTTGGTTGTTTCGTGGCACATAATCGCTGCTTTCAAAGTCCTATGCCATCTTTCCAGAATTCCATTTGAAGCAGGATGATAAGCAGAAGTTCTAATCCTTTGGCATCCAATTAGGTTTGTTAAAGCTTTGAATAAAGCTGCTTCAAACTGAGGACCTTGATCTGTTGTAATGCTGATAGGAGAACCAAAACGTGCTACCCAATGTGAATAAAATGTTGTAGAAATAGTTTCAGCAGAAATCTCAGAAATAGGAACAGCTTCAGGCCATCTGGAAAAACGATCAATCATAGTAAGACAATAACGGTAATTTTGACAAATAGGAAGTGGTCCAACAATGTCTAAATGCACATGCTGAAAGCGTTGATCAGGAATTGCAATCTTAATTGGAGAATTCTTGGTGTGTCTTGAAATCTTCGCACGTTGGCATGGAAGACAAGTTCGAGTCCATTCCTTCACATCTTTCTTCAAAGAAGGCCAAATGAATTTCAGTAGTAATTGTTTAGATGTCAATCTGCCGCTGGGGTGAGCGAGTCCATGAACAACATCAAAAATTCTCTTGCGTAAGAGTTTAGGAACATATGGACGAATTAATTCCGAAGAGCAATCACAATAAATAGGTATGGTTGATCCTGAAAGAATAAGTTTCTTCAACAGAAGTGAAGAATTTGAAGAAAGTAAAACTTGAAGTTCTTCATCTTCTTTCTGATAATTAGCAAGTTCTTCTAAAGAAACTATAATAGGCATTGAAATAGATTCAATTCTTGACAGAGCATCAGCAACTGAATTCATTTTTCCAGAAATATAGGTAATATTTGTAGAGAATTGAGCAATAAAGTCCAATTGTCTGATCTGTCTTGGTGACGCTTTATCCAATTTCTGACGGAAAGCAAAAATCAAAGGTTTATGATCAGTTCTGATAATCAGTTGTCTTCCTTCAACAAAATGTCTGAAATGTTTAATAGCCAAATAAATGCTAAGAAGTTCTCTATCATAAGTGCTATAATTTCTTTGAGCTTTGTCTAGTTTCTTTGAGAAAAATGCTATTGGTTTGATATCGTCGTCAATAGACTGTTCAAGTGATGCACCAACAGCAAAGTCAGAAGCATCACAAGTTAAAATAAGAGGAGCATGAGGAGCAGGATGAGAAAGGGTAGTAACTTGTAAAAGTTCTTCTTTACATGACTCGAAAGCTAATTCCGCTTCTTTAGTCCAAGAAATAATTCTTCTATCCCTCTTGCGACTGTCCTTTAAATATTCTGTTAACAGAGCTTGATGATTTGCAGCATCCTTGAGACAGCGACGATAATAATTGATAATTCCTAAGAATCTGCGTAATTCATGAAGTGTCTTAGGTTTAGGATAATCAATAATTGATTTCACTTTTTCGGATGTAGGTTTAACTCCTTGGTTAGAAACTAAGTAACCAAGAAAAGAAATCTCGCTTTGACCGAAAAGACATTTAGCGACATTGATTGTCATTCCAGCTTGTTGAAGACGATCAAAAATAATGCGTAAGTGAGCAATATGTTCTTTCTCATCTTTAGAAGCAATAAGAATGTCATCAAGATAACAAAAGGCAAAACTCAAATCATTAAGTAAAGAGTTCATGAGCCGTTGAAAAGTTTGGGCTGCGTTTCGTAAACCGAAAGGCATTACGACAAATTCAAAAAGCCCAAATGGAGTAGTGACAGCTGTTTTGTGAATATCTTCTTTAGCGACGGGTACTTGATAGTACGCTTTAACTAAGTCGATTTTAGAAAAGATATTCTTACCAAAAAGTGAAGAAGAAAAATCTTGAATATGAGGTAAGGGATAACGATCCGGGATAGTCACTGAATTGAGTGCACGATAATCACCACACAGTCTCCAAGAATTTTGTTCCTTTTTAGGTACCATATGTAGAGGGGCTGCCCAGGAGCTGCTTGAAGGTCTGCAAATTCCTTGCTCCATCATAGACTTGAATTCTTCCTTGGCACATTTAAGTTTTTCAGGAGTAAGTCTTCTGGGAGTCGAAAATTTAGGAGAACCTTCCGTAACGATATGATGTTCAACACCATGTGTTTTTACCGAGGAAATTGGAGAAAAACGGGTGAGTCCTGGAAATTCGGTTAAAAATTTGTGGTACACAGAATCAGGAGATGTGGTAAAAATTGACAAATGTGCAACTTCTTGAATTTTTTCAGTATTCGTAAGACCGGTAACATTATCAATCAATTTCTTGTTTTTAATGTCAATTAGGAGATTAAAATGACAAAGGAAATCGGCGCCTAAAATAGGACGTTGAATATCCGCGACACAAAATTTCCATTTGAATTCTCTCCTTAAACCGAGGTTCAAAATTAAAGTTTTAGAACCGTAAGTATTAATTTGAGTACCATTTGCGGCAAAAAGTTTTAAATTAGTATGCCACGGCTTCAATAAAACCTTTTTAGGTAACAACGATATATCAGCGCCCGTATCGACAAGAAAATTCAAATTTGAATGTCTGTCGAAAATAATGAGGCGATTGTTAGAAACACCGTCGTAAGCAGCCTCAGTCTTAAGCGGCGTTTTTAGTTTTCCTGTGAAGCCAAGAATGTTTTGGACATAGAACAAGGTAAAGTACATCGTTTGGCCTTATCACCAAACTTCTTATGGTAAAAACAAATTGATGTATCTTTAATATCTTTATTTGATTTGTCTTTCTTACGCGATAACGATCTAAATCTTCTATTCTCTCTAGACCGGCTTTTGGAACGATCTCGACGACGAGAAACTTCAAGAGCTTCGATTCTTCGTAGCAAATCCGCGAAATCCGAAGATTTATTACTTGTATTATTGGAAACTTCCGCGACTTGCAAACTGCCGTCCCGATCAGCAATTTTATCGGCTAATTCCGCAAGTTTAACAAGAGGAACATCCTCTACTACGGCTAAAGTCGTTTGAATTCTATGTGGTAAGCGTTGAAGCCAAATCATTTGCAAAACACTATCTGCTAAAGATCCTCCAGATAAATGACGAATTTCTCGAAGTAATTTCGAAGGCTTTTTATCATTAAGTTCAATTCCAGCTAATATTTGTCTCAAACGTTTTTCCTCTGAATCCGTAAAGCGATTTATTAATATTTTCTTTAAATAATTATATTTATCTGTTTTAGGTGGATTTTCAATGACTTCAGATATGTTTACTAAGGCTTGTTCATCAAGATGACGAATGACAGAACTATATTTAATATCATCTGATCGAATTCGATAAACCGTAAACTCACTTTCAATAGAAGCAAACCAGAGTTTAGGTTGTTTATGCCAGAAAGTCGGTAGTTTTAATAAACGAAACTCATTTGAGTGAATTTGTAACATAGGATCACTCACCTGATGTCCAGTTTGAGAAGGTAAAATATTAATATTTTCTGATCCAACCTGATTTGATCCGCTCGCCAAATCCATATCAATCTGTGTATCCGAACAGGGTCTAACTGGTGATCTATCGATTGGCATTTTCCTCTTGTTCCAGGAATCCGATAAAATGATTTGAGAATTTCCGTGAAGGACTAATCCGCCTCTGATGTTTCAAAGATCCGGAGAATGAATCTCTTAAAATCAGAATATCCAGCAATTTTTCCAAGCGATGATAATATTTTGCAGACTTCAAATACGACGATCACTTAGCACTTATTCCGCATCAGCCTTTAAAATGCGTCGGCTTTAATATCACGTCGGCTTTAATATCACGTCGGGGTCACCAAAAATGTAGCGACTTATAAATAAATTCACCAGATCTTTTAAAAAAGTAATGTTTATTCATTGAAAGTATAAAGCGAAAGAACAAAAAGAATTAATATGTAACAAATAAATGAATGAATGTGTTGTTATGGAAATATTGATTTTTCTTAAAAACATTATGTATATTAATGAATTGAAGTTATTACAAATGTATAAAGATGTAAAAAAGTGTAAAAGTGCAGTGAAAAGTGTAAGGTGTAATAAAAGTGTAGAGTGTAAATGAAAGGTGTGGATGATGAATGCTACAATCTCATCCACCACCAGGCAAAATAGCACCGGTGACAGTGGATCCCCCTGCCTGACGCCTCTGCCCGCTTTAGAGAGCTCTGACCTGACACCGCGCACTTCAAACACCGTGCTGCTGTTCGCATAAATGCGCCCGATATAATCGATAAGGCCGTGAGGCAAGCCCAACGTGCGACATCCAGACGCGAATGTTATCCGTGGTGCGGTGAGATGTTTTCGAGAAACTGACAATGTTATGCCTGTCCAAATTGAAGGACGTCCTCGTAATGTAAGAAATCCGAAAGTGGAAGAAAACGTGATGGCGTGGGTCGAAGCCGATCCTCGAACAAGTACTCGAGTAATCGGGAAAGAAATGGGGATTTCGCACGTCCTTGTGCATAAAATTTTAAAAGAAAATAAAATCCACCCATACCACTTTATTCGAGTGCACCAATTGCTTCCACGTGACCATCCACCACGTCAAAGGTTTGCCCGGAATTATTTAAAGGCAGTAAGAGAGAATCAATTATTTCCTTGTCGTGTACTATGGACTGACGAATGCACGTTAGCGCAAGATGGAACATTCAACTCTCATAATTATCATTATTATGGCGTTGAAAATCCTTTTTTGACGTGGGATAATAATTCTCAATATCGATTTAAAGTCAATGTTTGGGCTGGCTTGATCGATGATGAGCTGGTAAATAACTTTTACATAAAAATATTTTAATAAATTTCAAGTTAGTAATTTTAGTAGCATGTAATGTTTAAAAATAATGTAAGTTATTTAATTACGATAAACTGTCAGATTTGCGAAAAAAATTGTAGAAAACTTAATCATGATTTAGTTTTGAAATTTAGGCCTTCTTGAAATTTATAATAATACATATTTTAACATTTTGCCATTTTGTAGTCTTTCTGTTGTGACTGGAGATTTACGTATTTATTTTTGGTTTAAATTTTAGCTTTTCATTTAAGCTTTGCCATTACATAGGAGCGTCGAGCGTCGAGCGTCAAACTTCAAAAACGCGTGCGCAACGCCCTTGCGCATGATTCAGAACTGGCAGATTTCAGCATCTTGACGCTTATTACAATGTCTAGTGATAAAAGTTTAATAGACGCTATAAAGGTTAATATGTTATATTATATTCTACATGGAAAAATATATATTAATGTATATAATATATAATAGATATTATTAAACAGTAGATATATTATAGAATTGCGCAATTGGCACCGTATATTACAACTTAACCTAACATGAAGAAAATAATTTGCACTTTTTTATAAATATAACATGAGTATTATCTATAACAGTGTACTCTTTGTATAGGAATCGGATTTAACATGTGGAGTGTGCATATCAAAAGTTAATAAATACAAGATTTTTAATCATCAATGCATGAAAGATTGGTATAGTATCACAATTAATGGAGATACTAAAATGTTTTATCCTACTAATGGTAAGAACTATAATTAATGCAAGTATACGATGATAATCCACTCATTTTTTTAGGTATTATAATTGTAACTAGTACTATTGTGATATTGCAGAATAAGGACAATATTTTGAAAAAAATGTGATGAGGAACAACTTGTATTACTACAAGATAAATCAAAGAGCTTATCATTTGACAACAAAGGAATAGACGAAAGAGTGGTTAAATCCACAGATGATTGCTTTATTGTAGAAGAAGATCGACAATCAATACTGTGCTTGACAACAGACAAAAGTATATTAGAAGAAACGTTAATCGAAGAAGTCAGAAAAAGACCTCCTTTGTATGATTATACATTGCCTTTGTCTGTTCGTGGCAGATACAAACTTGCAGAGTTATGGAAAGAAATTTTTAATGCTCTTAATGGTACCAATTTTCACATAAACCTAAATTATAAAAAAAAAATATTGATGTTGGCTGTGATTGAGTCAGCACTACAAATGCTTCAAAGCATTTCTCTTTCTCTTTTTTCCTTGGAATCTCTAAAGCTAAAAGAGAAAACAAATGTTTCAAAGCATTTGTACGCCAATTCGATCGTAGCTATTAAATATTTTTAAAGAATGTTTTTATAAATATTTTAGGTCGTATCAGTCCTGAAGATGCTAAAAAGAGGTGGAAATCACTTAAAGACACGTTTAGTAAAGCAGTGGCTGAAGGAAAAAAACCAAGTGGGTCAGCGAGATCAAATTCACAAAAACCATGGAAACATTTTGAAGCAATGTCCTTTTTACGTTCAGTTTCTACAAGCAGAAAGTATATCACTTTTTACACATGTGTACAACTTTATTTTACATACTTTATTGGAAACATACTTTATTTTACAGCTCCATTTCTAACCTTACGACTCAAAGTATCGAGTCCAACAATCTTTTTGAGAACAGCTTAGACAGCAATGAACAACATGAAAGTAACGAAGGTAGGTTTAATAGTTATACATCTTATCTATTATTTGCTGACTGACCGATTGTATTATAGAAAGTGTTTACGTATTAATGAACAGGCATTATAGATACAGTCAAACAATCTCTTTGCAGATGAGCTTTATGTTAAACCTAGTACTAAACGAGCTAAAATTAACAATGATTTAAGTGCATCAATGAATCGTATAGCTGAAGCATTTTGTAATAAAGAAATGCCTGTTATAAATCTTCCAAAGCCACCTGAAATGGATGCATTGGATGGTATGTTTATTTATATAAAACAAAAATTGCTTAAACTGAATAAAAAAACACAGGATACACTTTTATTAACATTTCTACAAGATATTACTAAGGAAGAACAAAATGAGGGTGAATAATTTGTCATGATATATATTGATAATTGCTATGTTCCTATGTTATTTTTGTTTTCTTGTTCTTGCTTCATTAATATAATTGAAACGTACAATTATTTGTTTGAATTACATTACTCTTTTATTTTGTTATAATATAATTTTTTTGTGTACCTAATAATTTTATAAGATAAATTAAGATGATGTTAGTAACAGTTCTTTTTAACTTCATTTAAAAATATATTGAGACGTTACTTTATATGTATAATTTATTGTCAAATGTTTTATAACGTGTTATTTTTGTATAACATTGATTTCTAATATTTATTATATTTACGAAGCATTGTGTGTTTCTCTTTAGCATAATAACATTATGTTTGGTATTCAATAAACTATTTACGCGTATCGCCCGGTCAATCTACCCGCTCGAATTCGGGTACCCGCACATATATATGTCAGGTCCTTCGTCGTTGCCTTCGGAGGCTTCCGTTGCCGATCGCGACCCATCGTGCGCGGTCCCCGCTAATACGAATCAGAATCGTCTCAGAGACAACGAGAGACACACGTGCGGCCGACTTAACCGCTATTGTATACCATTATACGCTGTATTTTAATTAAAGCATTTATACTTTGTATCTCGAGTGCGGTCACTACCTTCTGAGTTTTTCAATAAATATAAGCAAGTGAGAGAGAAACATTCTCGGTCGTATATTCGTGAAGCACTCATTCCACGACAACATACGACGGGCACACGCCCGATAATTCAACTTACGTACAACCCGTACATTTGGTCCTTCGAGCCGGATTCATCCAAGGAATTCCGCAAGCTCAGTCAAGGTAGTGTCCAACAAACTTCTAGAGGATATAACACAAAGGGCGCAAGCCAAATTAAAAAAGGCCAACGTATTGAGTTACCACGTACGGTATCGGCCTACGGAATTTCCCATACATCGGCAGACGTCCTAACAAAGGAGAGGTCAGGAGCGGCTATTTTACTCGTTGGCGAGTACAACGATTGCCCCGCATTGGCGACAACGGCATAATTCCAACGGACGGGCAATCGAACCAGCAGTCACGGCGATCCTTGTCGGCCATATTCGACAAGACGAACGACGCATCGAGGGCCAAACAGCGCATTGAGACGACGACACCCCCCCTCCTCTCCGCAGGACGACCGACAAAGGATTCCCGAGCGTTCACGCGTTTTCTTTCTTCAATAAGAAATAAATGTAAGGTAAGGGTAGCTATCTAGTGACGAATACCAACCAGATTCGAATAATACGTGTGTCTCAATTCAATTAGTTTTAAAATGTCTAATACAGAAAATCTCGCGGTACTTAAAAGACAACGCGCTATGATCAAAGGATCCTGCACGCGAATAAAACATTACGTCGAGACAATTACTGCTATCAATACCTCGACAACGGCTCAACTTGAGGAGCGCAAATTAAAACTAGAACATTATTGGGCCGAATACCACACTGTACAGACGCAAATAGAAATTTTAGAAGAAGCCGAAGGTAACGATCGGGCTGCGTTCGAGGATGCATTTTATGCCGTATCCGCTAAAATCAGGGAGTTATTAAGCCCTCCCACGCACTTGCGCACTGCCGCTGTTTTGCCGGCAACGCTTTCGGAAATCTCGGACGCAACTTCCCGCGTGCGCTTACCTAAATTGAATTTACCGACATTTTCGGGGAAATATGACGAGTGGTTCCCGTTCTTCGATACATTCACGTCGGTCATACATACAAACGCGTCTCTCAGTTGCATACAAAAGTTTCAATATTTAAAGGCCTCTCTCACAGGCGATGCGAGCAGCGTAATTAATTCTTTAGAGATTTCGGACGCGAATTACAATGCAGCGTGGAATCTTCTCAAAGAGCGGTACGATAACAAACGGGTAATCGTGCAAAATCATATCAAGGCCATTATAGAATTACCTTCCATGACAAGGGAAAATTATACCGAGTTAAGGCAAATCGCGGATGGCGCGACAAAGCACATACACGCGTTGCAAGCTCTAAAGCGACCCACCGCGTATTGGGACGATATTTTAATACACGTGCTATGCTCGAAATTCGATCCCCTCACACTACGCGAGTGGCAATCTTCGCTTACGGGTAACGAATTACCAACATCCAAACAATTCTTCGATTTTATCACACGACAGTGTCAGATGCTCGAAGTCACAAACAAATCTAGCAACGTCGCGAACGTCAAGGACGGCACTGCCAAGGCACACGCCAAGCGTCAAACAGCATGCGCAGCTACCGTCAAGTTAAAATGCAACTACTGTCGAGGGGAGCATTCCATTTATTACTGTAAGAATTTTCTGGTACTTCAGGTTCCTCAAAGGATCGCGGAAATTCGTTCTCGCAAAATTTGCCTCAATTGTCTGCGTTCCAACACGCACATCGCTAGCAAATGCACTTCAGGAGGTTGCAAGGTCTGCCAAGCCAAGCATAACACGCTTCTTCATATGACGACCGCCTCGCAGCAAGCGCCTAATTCCTCTAGCTCTTCAGGAAAGGGCAGCGACAACTCCAACTCCGCAGAATCCTCTGCCGTAGTAGCGACACACGTCGCAGGGGGAAGTGTTAACGTCATATTGTCAATGGCCATGGTGCACGCGCGCGATTATCAGGGCGTGCTTCGACCTTGTCGCATTCTGTTGGATTGTGGTTCTCAGGCGAATTTCATATCAAGGAAATTCATGACGAGGCTTGGCCTCACTCCCAAATCACTAAGCGTAGCCATATCCGGCGTGAACGGAACGGTTACGACGGCCACGCAAGCAGTAAAAATCGAATTGCAATCGCGAATAGATTCATACAGTGCTACAATCGATTGTATTGTCTCAGATCAAGTTACAGAAAAACTCCCTGGCATACCGTTAAGGCGAAGGGATTTCGAACTGCCACGAAATATAAAGCTAGCTGATCCACAATTTCACGTATCTTTTGATATCGACATTCTAATAGGAGCCGAAATATTTTGGGATCTTCTCTTTGTAGGACAGATACAATCATCGGACAGGCATCCTAAATTACAAAAAACGAGGTTTGGATGGATCCTAGCAGGACGAATGTTTGATTCAAAATCAATTCACGCAAAGGTACATTCTCTACACGCATCTATAACTAACGAGCAGTTACATGATCAATTAAGTCGGTTCTGGCAATTAGACGACGCGAAAAATGACTCCAATAATTTGACTCCTGAGGAAAGTTATTGTGAGCAGCATTTTATCAGCAATATTCATAAAAATCCACAAGGCAGATACGTGGTCAAACTTCCTATTAGAGATCAATAAAATCGACAAGTTAGGAGACTCTCGAAGCATTGCCATGTCTCGTTTGAAGGGCATCGAAAAACGTTTTAAACGACAGCCCGATCTAGAAGAGCAATACAAACAATTATCAATGAGTACATATCGTTAGGGCACATGCAAAAAATAGAATTGCAGCCCGATGAGAGTTCCCCATGTTTTTATTTACCGCATCATTGCGTATTCAAATCTAACAATCAAACGTCAAAGATCCGCGTAGTATTTGACGCTTCATGCAAATCTACCGAGGGCTTATCTTTAAATGATGCACTTATGATAGGGCCAGTAGTGCAGCAAGAGCTAACATCCATACTGATCCGATTTTGTTTCTTCATTTATGTTTTTAGCGCCGACGTAATAAAAATGTATAGACAAGTATTGGTGGATCCTTCTCAAACACGTCTGCAAAGGATACTATGGCGGGACGACCCTGCTAACAACGTCGACACATACGAACTATTGACAGTTACGTATGGAACATCATCAGCTTCATACTTGGCCAGCAGGTGCCTTACTTATCATGCCGATCAATACGCAGCTAAGTACCCGGTAGGCTCTAGAGAGGTGAAACGCAGTTTTTACGTAGATGACTTTTTGTCAGGAGCAGATACTCTGCACGAGGCTAAGGTACTCCGAGATGAACTAATAGAATTGCTGAGAATAGGATCTTTCGAACTCAGTAAGTGGGCGTCGAATTGCCCAGAACTCCTAAAAAATATAAAGGATCGTGATGGGGAAGTAATTACCATTCATAACGAGACAGATTCTAGCATACTAGGGATTCAATGGAATCAAGTCAAGGATGTTTTTCACTTTGCATACAATTCAGATTCCACTAACAGCGCAGTATCTAAGCGCGTTATTCTTTCTGAAGTTTCCAGGTTGTTTGATCCTCTGGGTCTCCTCGGACCCGTCATTGTAATTGCCAAACTCATTCTTCAAGACCTGTGGAAGGCCGGCATCCATTGGGATGAATCTGTGCCGCAGGAATTACATACAAGCTGGCTAAAATTCAAGTCTCAATTACATGCTGTAAATCAGCTACAAATCCTTAGGGGTGTCAAATACAACCCAGACTCACAGCTCGTGCAATTACACGGGTTTTGTGATGCAAGTCAAAATGCATATGGCGCATGTATATATGTACGCACAACCATCGAATCTAGTGAATATCGTTCACAGTTGCTGTGTTCAAAATCCCGTGTGGCACCACTCAAGGCCGTGTCACTGCCAAGACTTGAACTATCGGCAGCGGTTCTGTTAGCTCAACTCATAACTAAGGTGAAAGACTCATTGGGCTCGCCCATGCAAGCATTTCTTTGGTCGGACTCCACCATAGCATTGAATTGGATAGCTTCATCCTCGCGCAACTGGTCAGTATTCGTGGCAAATAGAGTCGGAGAAATTCAAAGGTTGACTCAGATCAGTCAGTGGCGTCACGTCTCCTCTTCCGACAATCCTGCAGACATACTATCCAGAGGCATATATCCGTATGATTTAATCGCATCATCCATGTGGTGGCACGGGCCCAGCTTTCTACAGTTGCATGAAAATCAGTGGCCATCGGGAAGTTTTACATATCCGAGGGAGGATATGCCCGAACAAAGAAGAATAGCCGCGATTGTCGTCAAGCATGACCAATGCATGGTCATCCAGCTATTAACCAAGCATTCAAGTCTAAACAAAATCCTTCGGATCATTGCGTATTGCATGAGATTTTCTAAGAAACGGAATCTCGCGCCAAATAGAACAATATTTTCGTCTGAACTTTTACTTGCAACGGAAATCGTGTGCAGGGCGGTACAAAAACAAGTCTTCTCTAAAGAATACGAAGCATTAAAATTAGGAACAACCATTAATGCAGGCAGCCGTCTATTGCCGTTAACTCCTTTCATGGATAAAGATGACCTAATCCGGGTGGGCGGTAGGCTTAAAAACTCAAACCTAGATTTTGACGCATGCCATCCCATTTTGCTGCCGCGCAATCACGATTTAACACAAAAAATAATTAAACAAGAGCATATTCGGAATATGCACGCCGGAACGCAAGGTACTATGGCCGCCGTCCGGCAACGTTTCTGGCCACTTTCGCTAAGATCCGTAGCGCGAAAGATCATACAAGAATGCGTAACTTGTTTTAAGGCAAAACCGCGATTCTCGGAAGCCTTAATGGGATCATTACCCGCCGGTCGAGTCACCCCATCTAGACCGTTCGCGCATTGTGGGATAGACTATGCCGGTCCAGTCACAATACGCGAAGGAAACAGGCGCAACTCTCGCAATTATAAGGCCTACATAGCCATTTTCGTATGCTTTGCCACTAAAGCCGCGCACATCGAAGTCGTAAGCAATTTAACGACAGACTGTTTTCTTGGTGCATTCAAACGTTTCATCGCGCGAAGAGGGAAACCGACCCACATGTACTCGGATAATGGGACCACCTTCGTCGGGGCAAAAAAGCAAATCAAGGAACTATACGAATTTTATAACAAACAAGAAACGCAGTCCGATCTCAATCAATTCTGTGCCAACGAGGGCATTTGCTGGGAATTCATTCCGCCCAACGCTCCTCATTTTGGCGGTTTATGGGAAGCGGCGGTAAAATCCGCCAAACATCACTTGACTAGAATTGTGGGTCAAGCCCATTTAAATTTTGAAGAACTGCAGACTGTATTGTCTGAGATAGAAGCTATATTAAATTCGCGCCCTATTACGCCACTAAGCGAGGATCCCAACGATTTGTATTATCTTAGTCCGGGTCACTTTCTGGTTGGTACAGCACTAAATAGTTTTCCTTGCAGAGACTATAGCGAGATCAATGAGAATAGGCTCCTACGATGGCAACGCGTGGAGCAACTTTGACAGCACTTTTGGCGCAGATGGAGTAGCGAGTACTTAGGCTCGTTGCAGGAAAGGTCGAAATGGAAACAAAATTCGGGCATTCAACTACGCGTCAATCAGCTCGTACTTGTAAAACAACAAAATCTACCCCCTCTACAATGGGCTATAGGTCGCGTCTTAGAGATTCATCCCGGATCCGACAATGTAGTACGAACTGCAACTATAAAAATCACCAAAGGTACTTATGTTAGACCATTGTCGAAGCTCGCGATATTACCCTCAGAAATCCAACCGACGGATAACTAATATACACAACTAACAAGGGACATGTCACAACTGTCCGGAACCGATTTGATTCTCCTTGAAATATGTTGTTAAATACACAAATCTAAAAGACACGTATTTTTTTATACGTGCGCAATTTGAGTTTTAAGGGGTGAAACACCCCTTTAAAGAATAACGGTATTTTTCTTTAGGATCAAATATCTGCTAAACTATAAGAGATATAAAGAAAAAACGTACAACAAATTTTAATGGCTTGAAGAGTACTTTAAAGTTATATGAACAAAAATTTTTTTTTTTTTTTTTTTTTTTTTAAAAAACCCTCACCACCTAATTTTTTTTTTCAAAATTAAAAATTTTGTTTTACATAATTTAAAGCTTATTTTTTTCCAAATTCAACCATGTGTAATAAAGTTATGTTACGAAATATCATTTTCGAAAATTAATTATAAACGCTCCCGTATATACGCTCATCCGTGCTATGTGCGTAAGTAATTACCGTCGAACAATAAAATATATAAAAAATGTTTTTGTATAATTCTTATTTATGTTTTCTATGTATTTATAACTGTGTATTGTGTATATTTAGATTTTTTTAAAAATGTATTTGCATTTTATATTATTCACTCATTATACACATTACAATAATGATATTCGACAAAAAAATGTTTCAAACATAATGACTTCTTGCACCAAGAACATCTTACTACAGCTATATTATTGCAACCTTCGATATCACATTTTGTTAAAGTTTCGTCTAAACTAAAGTGTACTGGATTTTCGAATTCGTCTGGTCTTTCATTCGTATAACCACTTTTAAACCACGAATATTTAAATAAGTTTTGATATCGTGGGGATGACAATTGATTATGTATCAAAGATTGCAATTTTATTATATTATTTCGTTCATGTAAGTTTATATTACTTTCCAACAGTAAAACCGCATCTGAAAATCTTTTAGCAAAATTTTTCCAAATTCTGAATCCATAAACATCTAATGGTTGTATTTTCCCTGTAGTTCCTTTCGGTATTATCATAGTAGTAATATGTGTTCCAGGAGGTGTTAAATCCGAAATCATATTGGGGCAATGTCCAGTCCATGAATCGATAAGAAGAACGCTATTAGGACCAATGTTTGCGAAATAAGCTTCTTCTAACCACATTTTAAAATGATCTGTACAAAATATAAATGTTAATTTAATAGTTTTTTTATGACTCTTATTAAATTGTTAAATAAAATAAGGTTGTTAAAAAAAGTAATTATAAAAGGAAAATACCTGATGTCATTTTACCAGATTTCGATGCTTTTACAATAACATTTTCTGCTTTAAATAAATTTTCTTGTACTCTTGGTCCAAATTTACCATTAGCTTCTTTTAATACAATAAATAAAGGGGACAACAAATTGCCATTACAGGATATTATTGGTTGTATCGTATATGAATGGGTTGTTGATGATATGGATTGCACGACACGTTCTACTTTCTTTTCTCCCTGGTTAGACAATGATCTTCCAGAGTGAAGTTCCAATTGGAAACCACTTTGATCTGAATTGTAAATATTTTCAGATCCAAACTGTTCAATAAGAGGTTTTACTGTTTCCAGAAAATCATCAGCTGATTTTTGCAAATCAGCAGAATCTTCTAATGTTCTTCTAGTGACAAACTTCGTAACTTTTCTTGAAACAATTCGGTGAGACTTCTTAAATCTTGCTATCCAACTGTGAGATGCTTTAAATATAGGATTTAAATTTCCTATTTCTTCTTGAGCTTGTAAAGCCCATCTTTTTAAATCAATATCATGAACCATGAATCCTGATTCGACAGCTGCAGTAAATTTATCATGTGTAAATTTGGAGATGTAAGATAATTTTTCTGTACGACTTCCACCTGATTGTATTTGTTCTTCCCATCGCCTTAACTGACGTTCAGATGAAACTCTTCTAAATTTATTTTGTACTACTCTTAGAGGACGATTCCTTTTTCTGTCATTACTGTTTTCATCAGTGTCCCGAAATCGCCAATACTCAACAGCTCGTCTTTTATAAGAACTATCAAAATTTGTATCATCATTTGAACAATGAGGATGAGAATTTAAACTATCTTCATGCCATGCTTCTTCGTCATCTTCAATTATTTCAAAACTATGTAATTTATAAGGTTCTTCATAATCGAGATATATTTCTTCCGTTACTTCCACCCCATTATAATGAAAAACGCTATCCAGTAATATTTTTTTAATGTTTTCCTTTAATTCCACTTCTGCTTCAGTTACTGGCGTTTCTGTTAAATATATTGAATTTATTGACACCAATAAAAGTCTAACAACGTTAAGCGGATTGATAATCATATTCAAAGATGTTATATTTTGCTTTCTATTGCAATAAAAGAACAGTTTACACAGATATTATTACAACGAAAAGACTACACCGACTGTGAGAATTATGCTGCTACATGAACAATTTATATTAACTTATCAGAAATACGTCATCACATAATCTTATTTTATTATTTATTTTAACGTATTAAAGATTTTATTGTAAAAATTATAACTTATCTGGAACACGTACACATAATCTTATCTTATGATTCATTTAACGTAAGATATAAAATTTGTTTATGCCAAATATTGCGACATTGGTATTCGCAAGATTCAATTAAAAAATAATTTTATTATAAAATATAATTGTTTTTAATTTTTATAGAAGAAATTAAATATTAAAGAAATAATAAGAAAACAGGGGGTATATTTGAAAAATTCTTATTAATTATATTTAAAAATTTTTTTTTAAATCTAAATATACACAATACGCAGTTATAAATACATAGAAAACATAAATAAGAATTATACAAAAACATTTTTTATATATTTTATTGTTCGACGGTAATTACTTACGCACATAGCACGGATGAGCGTATATACGGGAGCGTTTATAATTAATTTTCGAAAATGATATTTCGTAACATAACTTTATTACACATGGTTGAATTTGGAAAAAAATAAGCTTTAAATTAGGTAAAACAAAATTTTTAATTTTGAAAAAAAAAATTAGGTGGTGAGGGTTTTTTAAAAAAAAAAAAAAAAAAAAAAATTTTTGTTCATATAACTTTAAAGTACTCTTCAAGCCATTAAAATTTGTTGTACGTTTTTTCTTTATATCTCTTATAGTTTAGCAGATATTTGATCCTAAAGAAAAATACCGTTATTCTTTAAAGGGGTGTTTCACCCCTTAAAACTCAAATTGCGCACGTATAAAAAAATACGTGTCTTTTAGATTTGTGTATTTAACAACATATTTCAAGGAGAATCAAATCGGTTCCGGACAGTTGTGACATGTCCCTTGTAAGATGCAATCTCACGTAATAGTCACGACGCGAATATTTAGCTATTAAGATATATCATAGGAAAATTTATATTCATGTCTTCCTTTTTATAGTAATTTAGTTTAATTTGCAAACAAATATATATTATTATAGTTTATAGGATACTGTAATCACTATTTATAAGAGTACTAAACTCACGAAATGTTATCAGTCATGGTTTATATTCTGTTGCGTTATTATCTTTATTTTATTGTACTGATAAGTCTTATATGTTTGCCTTGCGGCTCATTCTTTCTTCTATTCATTTTGAAAGCGCATTCTTTCAAGGCGGGCGGCGTTTGTTTGGTATTCAATAAACTATTTACGCGTATCGCCCGGTCAATCTACCCACTCGAATTCGGGTACCCGCACATATATATGTCAGGTCCTTCGTCGTTGCCTTCGGAGGCTTCCGTTGCCGATCGCGACCCATCGTGCGCGGTCCCCGCTAATACGAATCAGAATCGTCTCAGAGACAACGAGAGACACACGTGCGGCCGACTTAACCGCTATTGTATACCATTATACGCTGTATTTTAATTAAAGCATTTATACTTTGTATCTCGAGTGCGGTCACTACCTTCTGAGTTTTTCAATAAATATAAGCAAGTGAGAGAGAAACATTCTCGGTCGTATATTCGTGAAGCACTCATTCCACGACAACATACGACGGGCACACGCCCGATAATTCAACTTACGTACAACCCGTACACATCAGTTACCGCAATATTACCTTTAAGCTGATTCAAAAGTACAAATGATATAATACATTTACATAATACATTATATAATACATTTACATTTGCTTCATTTGTATATTTGAATGTTTTGCCAACCTACTTCTCCTTCTTCATTGAAATATCTGCAAAATTCTTCTCAAATGTGAGCTGCGCGTAACGAATATGCTCTCGCTTGAGTACATCTTATATCCATAAATCCTTGATAATCGTTAACATTGTTTCTCCAAGAGCCATCTTCAATGTCTCCGTCTAATACAGATCGATCTGCAAGATCCTGTGTTATATACGTTTCTCGCTCAACATCACGCTTTCTCAGCCAATTATGAAGACAAATTATTGCTTGAACCATTTTTATTGCCTTTGAAATGTTCGCTATAATTGGTCGTCTTAGAAGGCGCCATTGATTAGCTAAGATACCGAACACATTTTCGACTGTTCGACGAGCTCGAGATAAACGATAATTGTATATCCGTTTCTCTAATGTCATTCCATTTCTTCCTGGATATGGTCGCATCATATATTCTGTTAAAGGAAATGCCTCGTCTCCTACCAATACATATGGCAAAATTGGACCGTTGTCATATAGTGCTTCAGGAGGTGGAATATTTAATTCTTTTCTTTCTAATAATAAGCCCATAGCACTATTCTTAAAAACGCCTGCATCACCCTGTCTTCCAGGAGCATCAATGTCTACACAGCGTATGATGTAATTTGCATCACTTATTGCGAGTAAAATAATGCTGTGACTGTCTTTATAATTATAATATTCTGATCCTGCGTTGTCAGGACACTGAAATAATATTAAGTAAAATTAAACTGCTTCAGTTTGAGTTATATATATATTCATTTACATATTTTTGTCATTTTAAGAATTACTTGAATAATGACGTGTTTTCCATCAATTGCACCAATACAATGAGGGAATTGCCATTTATTATCAAAGTCATTTGCAATTTCTTTCCAGTCATTTGTGTCACATTGTGCAAGTATAATAGGATATAAACGCTCCCATAAGACAGAACATGTTTCACGTATAATATTTGAAATACTACTTACAGATATTAAAAATTGATATGACAAAGATGTCATACTGTCTCCTGAGGCGAGATATCTATTAATGAGTATAAGAAATATATAATATATACTTTGCTATTTTACATTGTCAGAGAGATTTTTTGTTATCACACATTATTACAATAATATAGTTTAAGTTTACAAGTATACATGCCTTAAAGTAACTAATAAACGTTGCTCTTCATTTATAGGTTCACGCACAACATAAAGTTTCTTTAAATCATGTCCTACTATTAACAACAAATCTTCCAATTATATCGTAGTCATTCTTGTAAAATTTCTAAAACGCAGATCTTCCAGCCTTACATTGGGCAATGTTGCGTGATACAATCCGTGTCTCTGCCTTTCGGCAAATATTTTTGACACCCAGAATTTCCTCTTCTTTTTATTGTTTGCATTTATTATATTGACTATTGCTGGTATCGCTGCAATTAATTCAACTTTTCTTTGTTCGTTATATTCATGATTGATAATGCTATTGCATTCTAACAACCATTGATGATAACGATAATTAATCGACATTTTTTTAATGTTTCGCAATTTAAATGACAGTAATAATCAACTGACTGCTCTAATTGATCCTGCGTTTCAGCATCAAATCACTAGGCATCACTACGCATGCTCATACCTTTCGACGCTCGACGCTCGACGCTCCTATGTAAAGGCACCTTTAGATAACTATTTTAGCATTTGTAAACATTCCGTTTTTTTTACTTCTGCTTTTGTCAATATAAAAAATTTCTATAAAGCCATAATGTGTATTTATTTATGATGAATTTCAAATAATTATCCTTAGATTGGACCAGTATTCTTGCCAGAAAAATTAAATGGTTTAAATTATCTGGACTTTTTGCGTAATGAGTTGCCAAATTTACTTTTTCCTCCCGCTGCTATCGACGATATGCCGCTATTTCGACGTAACATCATTTTTATGCATGATGGATGTCTAGCGTACAATGCAGGTTACAATTATTATAAATTATTAAACATATTTGAAAACATAATTTGTTTTAATAAAAATTTTCAGGTCTCAATTAAATAACAAATTAATGCAAAGTTTAAATTTTTTTAGTACAACTTATAAAGAATTTACAACTATTAGTATTAGTTTGCAATATGTTTTTTATATCATAAAATACTAGCTTCTGAGAGTTTTTAAACTTCTGATTTTTAATAAACACATGACGCTTTGCTATTATTTTAATGTTTGTATTTTCGCAATTTTTTGTTTTAAAGAAGTTTTATTTTATACGGATAAATATTGTTTTTCGTAGATTAAAATTATGTTTGACTAAAAAGTGCATAAAATACCGTAAATCAATGCAATAACAACAATTTTTTATTTATTCAAATATACTTTTCAATCGATTTTTATTTCGCATAAATAATTTTTATATTAATTCAATTTTCTAATTGAAATTTTTTATAAATATCATTAATTACTGGTTCTAAAATTGTTTTAATTAATTATTTAATTTTAATTAATTATTAATTTTATTGTTTTAACTATAACAGCACCTGTCCGAGAATACTTAAATAATACGTATGGAAATAATTGGATGGGTCGTGGAGCACCTTTCTGGCAATGGCCACTAAGATCACCAGATTTGAATCCTTGTGATTTTTTCTTGTGGGGTGCGCAGAAAGAAAAAATTTATTTTAACCGCATAGAAACGCAAGACGAATTAGAAGAACGAATACGAAGAGCGTTTGCTACCGTACAGCGCGGGCCAGAATCCCGAAAACGTGGCCAAAAGTAAAAAAAAGATTTTTGATTTTATGAAATGTGACTATTGGATTTTGTAGAGGACTGTACCCCCCACCTCATGCTGAAATACCAAAGATCACATTTCTGTACATAAAACTCTAGCTCAGTTCAAAGTTGACCTTCGCACTGAACAGTTGTGGCAGTCGCAGTTAACCGAAATTTCACCGCTCTGGTCTAACGTTAATATTTCAAGGATAAAGTGTTCAAATTAAATCGTGCAAAATGGATTGTGTTCCTGGTGGTATGTACAACAAAACAAAACGATAATATTATATAAATATGTGTTACATATGTTGTTTTTTTAAAATCGAACTTTGGTCTGTACAATACAATGTATTTTGGAGAAATTAAATTTTCACCGAACGAAATAGTTATGTATACCACCGCATTCCAAGGTCGGATTGGTAAAATCTTTTAAATTAAACCTTCCTCTTTCGAATCGTGCAATTTCTAGCTGCCCGTAGCTGCCCGTGTAAAAATGCGATAAAGTTTTGTAAAGCGTTACGCGTTATTTGTTTCGGTATCGAATGCTGTGCCAAGCATTTTAATATAGGTGAATCGCGCCGTACATTTTCTGTCCGTTAAAATTTTTGTTCCAAGGGTCTGCTATTATCTCGCATTGTGTCTAAGGCTTTAGATTCTCCAGAAAGTACAGTACCATCCAAAAGTTTAGTAGAAATACAACTATTTTTCTGCCACATACATTTCTTTATAATTTGTAACTACAAATGCTATTATATTACCATTCGTTTTTATAGTATTACAATAATTTATAACAATATTAATTTATAATTATATAAATAAAATTAGATAAGTCAAAGGCAAGAGCCACCATTCACAAATTGTTTGCAAAAAAGGAAAAAAAAACGAAAATTTAATATGTAATTACATTATACAATACAAACAAATTTAATATGTAATTCCATTATATTATACAAATTGATTGCCTATTATAATTACAAAATAATCGCTTATCATTAATCTAGTATAAATACGAAATATATATATTATCGTGGTTAGTGGTGATTTTATGTGTAGATATTACCAAAGGCAGCCCAGATCTTTTATTAACATCAGATCGGTGTTCTTTAATTTGTCCCACATACGAAACATCACAATCATTACAATTTATTTTATAAACATCACAATTATTACAATTTATTTTATATCTACTGAAGATGATCCGAAAAAAGGATCGAAACGTTTAAAAGAATGATTAATATTTTTACTAATTAATTTGTTGTAGATAATATATATATTTTGTATTTATACTAAATTAATGATAAGCGATTATTTTGTAATTATAATAGACGATCAAATTGTGTAATATAATAGAATTACATATTAAATTTGTTTGTATTGTATAATGTAATTACATATAAAATTTTCGTTTTTTTTTCTTTTTTGCAAATAGTTTGTGAATGGTGGCTCTTGCCTTTGACTTATCTAATTTTATTTATAATTAACAAAGCCTTTGAAAAATCTCAGTTATTTTAATTATATAAATAATATTATAAATTAATTATTAATATAAATTAGTTATATCTAATATTATTTTTATAAATTATTACATTGATGACATTTAACTGGAACAAGATATGTAACACATAAATCTGCGTAATATATAAATAATATTAAAATATTAACATTTATAATCATATTTGTTTTATGTACAGGATCCGACACAAACGTAATAAAATGCACGAACGAAAAAATATTTAACATTATGAAAACAAAGATGAAGGATAGCGTGTCAGAACAAATCGAAATTTTAGAAGCAGCATGGACTGAGAAATTAGGGCGCAACATTTGTATTCTTGCAGATCAAAAGCCTGCACTTTCTAAATATTTCCATTCACTCCAAATTAAATGGCAAAACTGCAATAGAACGGAGCAGAATTTAAAAAAAAAATACGCCAACTGGCTATTAAACACTGCAGAATTTATAATAAAAGGCGAATCTCTGTCAACGCAATCAAAAACAGGTCGTCCATCCTTATCATTTTCTGATGCGTCTGACCGATCGAGGCGCAGAAAAACAGAAAAACTTCGCACATCTAACACCACTGAAGAATTAGCTTACGCTACTCAAATAAATCTTCGCTCTTCAGGACAATTAAATGCTTCGAAAATTGTAAAAGATGTAACTTTGACAAGCCCAACAAGAGCTACTAAATATATGAAAGCTGCTACATCTCAAGTTGAACAAACTTTATCGAATGATGCAGCATTGTCAGTTCTAATTGAACACAAGTTCTCAAAACGTACGTATCAAAGTATTAGAAACATAGGCAAAGAAAATAACTGTAAATTATATCCATCCTATAATAATGTTGTAAAATCTAAAAGACTTTGTTATCCACCACGTACTGACATCACGATCAAAGAGAATTATGCTGAAGTAAAATTACAAAGTATACTAGATCACACGGCACAACGTATTTTATTATTGCAAAGGGAAGTTATTGGTACTTTGAGCATTGAAAACATTAAAAATTTGCATCTTACTTGTAAGTGGGGTTGTGACGGAAGCTCTGGATACAGTGTTTATAAGCAGAAATTTAACGAAGCCGGCATATCAGATGAAAATGTGTTCTTCACGTCATTTGTGCCATTACAACTTGTTTGTAAAGACGAAAAATTAGATACGGATCTTGTAATATGGCAGAATCCTAGAACATTATCTCCTAGGTTCTGTAGACCAATAAGACTACAATTTGAACACGAAAATGCTGAAACAACAGCTCATGAAGTAAATAATATCGAACAACAAATAAATTCGCTTAATCCCCTTGTGACACAAGTACATGGCATGGAGATCCGCGTTCAATATAACATGAATTTCACGATGATTGACAATAAGGTTTGTAATGCAGTGTCAGAAACGAAATCAACGTTACGATGTTATTTATGCAATGCTACATCCAAAGACTTCAATGATATACGTAAGATGCTACAAAGAAAAGTAGAAACAAGCAATCTCCGATTTGGAATTTCGACACTGCATGCCTGGATACGTCTTTTTGAATGCTGTTTGCATTTATCGTACAAACTTACAATTAAAAAATGGCGAGTAAATTCTGACGAAGAAAGAGAAATTGTCGAGACACGTAAGTCGATCATTCAAAGAGGATTTCAAACACAATTAGGATTAATAGTCGATCGTCCAAAGCCTGGTTGTGGAAGTACCAATGACGGCAATATGGCAAGACGTTTTTTCGAAAATTCTACAACATCAGCCACAATAACAGGCGTATCCGAAAGCCTTATAAATCGATTTCACGTCATTCTGCAAGTTATCTCTAGTGGTTTCGAAATTGATAACGAATTATTTAGAGCATATTCTTTAGAAACTGCCAATGAGTTCGTAGAATTATATCCGTGGTATTACATGCCGACATCTATTCATAAACTCTTAATTCACGGCCCGGAAATTATAGAACACTTTTTACTGCCTATTGGACAATAGTCCGAAGAAGCACAAAAGGCACGTAATAAAGATATTAAAAGATTTCGTGAAGATTTTGCGCGAAAATGCTCTAGAGAAAAAACGATGGAAGATGTTTTTAATTGATTGATGATTACTTCAGATCCGTATATTTCAAGTATACGAAAACAACTACGAAAATCTTTTAAATCGTTATTACCACAAGCTCTTGAATTATTAACTTCTCCGACAATCCCTGTATCAAGCACTGATAATTTACAAATTGCTATTAATTATGACAGCGAATCTTCAGTTACTGATAATGAATCCGACGCTAATTGCGATTCTGAAAATGACAAAGATTTTTGTTTGTAAAAATTTTTTAATTTATTTACAATATTTTAATGTACAAATAATAATTAAAAATATATATTTTTTATCTTCATTGAACCAAAAACAATAAATATTTTCGTTTTTCCAAAGTCATACGATTTTTCATATTTCAGTCCTATATTCTGCTTCTACTACGTTCTTTTCATTTATTTCTATTTCAAATTCGTGACCAGCGATGTCGAAAACCCCACGATATCAAGTTTTCAGTCACTTCCTATAATTTTTTAATATATGCATCTGCCATATTGGATCCGCCATGCTGTTTTTTGAAATTTGCACTTCAGATTCGTAATCAGCGACGTCGAAAACATTTATATACCAAGTTTTACAAAAATCGAACAATGGCTTCATATTTTGGCCACGTTTTCGGGATTCTGGCCCACTGTGCAGCGGCGGCATATAAAGAATGTCACAGAAAGCGTTGCGTACAGGGCAATCAAATGTTTGGAAGCGAATGGTGGCCAATACCAACATTTAATGTAAAAAAATTCTCCATTGAATAAATATATTTATTCCTTTTACTTTGTCAAACCTTCATTACATCACATACTACTTTTTATTAAATAAGAAAAATAATTGCAGCATAATTTTAATTCACCGAAATATTTGTATATCGCGATATAATTATAATTAATCAAATTATTATTATGTCGCCACATAATAAAATTTTGATGAATTAAAATTATGTTAATACATAATAAGAATAGCGAATTACTTTTATACTCAAACATAATTTTAGTTTATCAAACTTTTATGTTTCGATGTAATTTTATTTTAAAATTAATAAAACATGTAAAGTAGGCCAAATATACGAGTCGAAGTGGTTTAGATGTAAGAATAATTAAAAATTTTTATTTATAATATAAATGTAGACGATTCGACCTTATTAGGTCTTTATCAATACAATCAACCGCAAGTATAAAATTATAAAATATAATAAAGAAATTTAAACATAATCTCGCAAGCTATGTAAAGACGAAACTTCGAATTATCTTTCGATTTAATTACAATGGTTGAAACAATTATTCTTAGATGTCTCATGTTTAAGACCATTTCTCAATTAAATGCACAGAGTCCAAATTGGTCGTTGGACAGCGCGAACAGTCTGTTCCGGCATCTTCACGAGATGAGTCCCATTTATTCAAGCCCTTTTTTTCCCACAAAATAGATATATTAAAAGGATTCCAAAGAAGAACACTCCGAAAAATATAAATTAGCAACAACTTACATATTGATGTTATGTGTTGGTCGTTGCAACTCAGCAATATCAAGGAATAATATGTGTCATTATTGGTCTTAAACATGAGACATCTAAAAATAATTGTTTCAACCATTGTAATTAAATCGAAAGATAATTCGAAGTTTCGTCTTTACATAGCTTGCGAGATTATGTTTAAATTTCTTTATTATATTTTATAATTTTATACTTGCGGTTGATTGTATTGATAAAGACCTAGTAAGGTCGAAACGTCTACATTTATATTATGAATAAAAATTTTTAATTATTCTTACATCTAAACCACTTCGGCTCGTATATTTGGCCTACTTTACATGTTTTAAGAATTTTAAAATAAAATTACATCGAAACATAATAAAAGTTTGATAAACTAAAATTATGTTTGGGTATAAAAGTAATTCTCTATTTTTATTATGTATCTACATAATTTTAATTCATCAAAATTTTATTATGTGGCAACACATAATAATTCCATGAATTAAAATTATACCGCGACATAAAAATAATTTGGTGAACTAAAATTATGTCCAGACATAATAAGAATTCGGAATTATTATTATGTCGCGATATTATTTTAACTTAATGAATTTTTATTATGTGGCGACATAATAATAATTCTATGAATTAAAATTATGTCGAGAAATAAAAATAATTCAATGAATTAAAATTATTTCGAAACATAATAAAAATTTTGAATTATTATGTGGCGATATAATTCTAATTTAAAGAATTTTTATTATGCGGCGACATAATAATAATTCGATGAATTAAAGTTATATAGCGACATAAAGATATTTCGGTAAAATAAAATTACATCGAAACATAATAAAAGTTCGATAAATTAAAATTATGTTTGGGTATAAAAGTAATTCTCTATTCTTATTATGTATCGACATAATTTTAATTTATCAAAATTTTATTATGTGGCAACACATAATAAAATTCCATGAATTAAAATTATACCGCGACATAAAAATAATTCGGTGAATTAAAATTATGTCAAGACATATAATAAGAATTCGGAATTTAAATTTTACACGAGCGTTGATTTGTATTTTTATAATTTTATTTTACCGAAATATCTTTATGTCGCGATATAACTTTAATTCATCGAATTATTATTATGTCGCCGCATAATGAAAATTCTTTAAGTTAGAATTATATCGCCACATAATAATAATCCAAAATTTTTATTATGTTTCGAAATAATTCTAATTCATCAAATTATTTTTATATATGTCTCGACATAATTTTAATTCACCGAAATATCTGTATATCGCGATATAATTTTAATTCATTGAATTATTATTATATTGCCACATAATAAAAATTTGATAAGTTGAAATTATATTGCCACATAATAATAATTTTGAATTTTTATTTTGTCTCGACATAATTTTAATTCACCGAAATATCTGTATATCGCGATATAATTTTAATTCATCGAATTATTATTATATCGCCACATAATAAAAATTTGATAAGTTGAAATTATATTGCCACATAATAATAATTTCAAATTTTTACTTTGTCTTGACGTAATTTTAATTCACCGAATTATTTTTATGTATTAACATAAATTTATTTCATTTATGCTTAAAAAACTTGACTTCGACGTAAATAACAAATTTTATTTGATTATTTCATGACGTTTCGACCATTTGGTTGTGGTCCTTTTCAAGTGAAATTTCTACAACATAATATTACACAATAGTTTTTAACATACGAAAACTCATTTAAGTGTTAAATTAATAAAATAAATATAAATTTTATAAACATACCCATCAATTAAACCGAGGTTAACGTAACATCACACTGGTGTTATTTAAAATCAAAAGTTAAAAGTTAAAAGAGGAACACGTCCCATCGTTATGATGTTGAAAGTTAAAAGTTAAAAGAGGAACACGTCCCATCGTTATGATGTTGAAAGTTAAAAGTTAAAAGAGGAACACGTCCCATCGTTATGATGTTTCGTCAACGACTAAATTTGAAACGCGCCACTAAACAATCTTTATTATTTTGTCGTAAATGTTTGTCAAATTCTTGGTGTCTTTCTGTAGGTTAACTGTATTGTCATGCTTCTTTATGAAGAACATTTCAGCAATCTCTCTCTTTCTTACATGTTTCTCGTTATGTAAAATTGTCGGTGATTTCCAATCAAAGTTATGCCCAAAATCACATCTGTGTTTGCTCAAAACCGAATGATTAGACTCATGTAATTTAATATTGCTGGCATGTTCCTTCACTCTAGTGCATAAATGTCTTTTTGTTTGTCCAATGTATGATGCATTACAATTTTCACAATTAATCTTGTATACTACATTCGTTTTAATATCATTAGTTATTAAATCTTTACCTCGTTTTATCAGCCTATTCAACTTTTTTGGCAAACTATAAACGACATTTATGTTAGCATTTTTAAGTGACCTTTTAATACTGTCGCTAACGTCTTTAACGTATGGGAGTGGAATTACATAATTCTTATCTTGAGCCGAATTCACATTAACGTTATTATCTAAATCATTACTCAAACTGTCGTTATTATCCGCATTGTGACCGTTACCATTCCTGTTGTTATTCAGTACATTAATTCTTTTATTTACATACTTATTAATAATATGATCCGGAAAACAATTATTAATTAAAATGTTCTTTACAATCTCAATATTCGTATTATGAAATTGTTCGTTAGAAAGTAAAATTGCATGGTCTACTAAATTGTAAATCGTATTAATTTTGTACTTAATAGGATGACTCGAAAGAAAATCGATGTATCTGCCAGAACATGTAGGTTTCCTAAACCAATTAGTTCTCAATTTATTCTCATTGCGGATAACTGTAGAATTTAAAAAATTAATAGAAGAATTGGTCTCTATTTCATGTGTAAATTTTAAACGTTCATGATAATTATTAAAAATACTTAAAATTTCATTTATTTTAGAGCTAGGTAAAATAACAAAAATGTCGTCCACATATCTATAAAAAGTCTGAACTTTAAAACTTAAAGAATTTAAACAATTTGTTTCCAAGTCATCCATTACCAAGTGATTATCATGAACGTTTAAAATTTACACATGAAATAGAGACCAATTCTTCTATTAATTTTTTAAATTCTACAGTTATCCGCAATAGGAATAAATTGAGAACTAATTGGTTTAGGAAACCTACATGTTCTGGCAGATACATCAATTTTCTTTCGAGTCATCCTATTAAGTACAAAATTAATACGATTTACAATTTAGTAGACCATGCAATTTTACTTTCTAACGAACAATTTCATAATACGAATATTGAGATTGTAAAGAACATTTTAATTAATAATTGATTTCCGGATCATATTATTAATATTGTAAAGAACATTTTAATTAAGAATTGATTTCCGGATCATATTATTAATAAGTATGTAAATAAAAGAATTAATGTACTGAATAACAACAGGAATGGTAACGGTCACAATGCGGATAATAACGACAGTTTGAGTAATGATTTAGATAATAACGTTAATATGAATTCGGCTCAAGATAAGAATTATGTAATTCCACTCCCATACGTTAAAGACGTTAGCGACAGTATTAAAAGGTCACTTAAAAATGCTAACATAAATGTCGTTTATAGTTTGCCAAAAAAGTTGAATAGGCTGATAAAACGAGGTAAAGATTTAATAACTAATGATATTAAAACGAATGTAGTATACAAGATTAATTGTGAAAATTGTAATGCATCATACATTGGACAAACAAAAAGACATTTATGCACTAGAGTGAAGGAACATGCCAGCAATATTAAATTACATGAGTCTAATCATTCGGTTTTGAGCAAACACAGATGTGATTTTGGGCATAACTTTGATTGGAAATCACCGACAATTTTACATAACGAGAAACATGTAAGAAAGAGAGAGATTGCTGAAATGTTCTTCATAAAGAAGCATGACAATACAGTTAACCTACAGAAAGACACCGAGAATTTGACAAACATTTACGACAAAATAATAAAGATTGTTTAGTGGCGCGTTTCAAATTTAGTCGTTGACGAAACATCATAACGATGGGACGTGTTCCTCTTTTAACTTTTAACTTTCGATTTTAAATAACACCAGTGTGATGTTACGTTAACCTCGGTTTAATTGATGGGTATGTTTATAAAATTTATATTTATTTTATTAATTTAACACTTAAATGAGTTTTCGTATGTTAAAAACTATTGTGTAATATTATGTTGTAGAAATTCCACTTGAAAAGGACCACAACCAAATGGTCGAAACGTCATGAAATAATCAAATAAAATTTGCTAGTTACGTCAAAGTCAAGTTTTTTAAGCTTATTTTCACCACTAGCGACCAATATTAATTTTGATTAATATTAATTTTAATTGATCGTTATTTCATTTATATTTTATAAGACAATTAATTATTTAATCTTTTTATATGAAATGGAATATTGTTTATGCTATGAAAAAGTAAAACTGCGTACCATACGTGAGCGCGGTTGCCGCCGCGCCGCAGCTAACTTCGCGCGCCCGCCCCTGACTTACTCTTGTAACTCCGCGCTGATTGACTGATTACAATAATTAATTGCGGTGAAATTATTTATCAGATCGAAAAATAGTATTAAACATTTTCTCTTAGATTTTCATTTTCTATCGAATGGTACTGAGCGTATGCGACACTTTTTTAACACCCTATATATATATATATATGTAAATATAAAATTTCTTTTTTTTACAGCAAATTAACACCGCGGTTCGTAAGGCAGTGAACAAGGAGCAGGCGCGCCAACGAAAATACGCCGATCGCCGCTTTTATATTCCCGCAACACCAGGATACGTGCTTGCGCCGCCGACAGCACCAGGATATATACCGCCAGCAGCACTAGGATACGTGAATGCACCGCCGGCAGCATCAGGATATATATTTGCACCGCCGGCAGCACTAGGCCTGGTGCTGTCGGCGGCGCAAGCACGTATCCTGGTGCTGCGGGAGTATGTAAATATATATATATATATATATATATATTTATCATAAAATTTGATTATTGCACCCGTATTATAAACATAGAAATTAAAATAACGTTTAAAAAATACTTAACAAAATTAGTATGTAAAATTATGGAAAAACTATATAAATGATTATAAATTAAGTATTAGTTTATATTTATAAAAATCAGAAATTATCATGATTAAGTTATATATACATATATATCTCTGTTTCTCCATTTCGCTGTCTCCCCCCTCCCACCTCTCTCTCTCATTCCATCTCTCTTTCTCTCTCTCTTTCATGTACACACCGGATTGTGATAGATTTCATGATAAATTAAGCAGTGTTAATGATAAACAACATGGTAAAGTTTAAATTAATCTGTAGGCAAGTTGCAAATGACAAATATTTTTCGGCGCGGTATATGTCGCGGCGCATTAGAGGCGAGTGAGGAGAGACGCGTCATATGATACCGCGCCGAAAAATATTATTACATTGATTTTTTGGCTAGATATTAGATCATATATAAACACGCACGCTCTCCGATCAAGTAGAGTTTAAAATGAGCTGTCTTTCTGTATTGTTGGTTTGTTATGTGTCATCCTTAATAACTGTTAAAAGTAGCAAAATTGTCAAGAAGAACGATGATAGGTAAGCATACTACCAATTGTAGGGGATACATATTATAATTTGGACATACGTTGATCGGTAATTTTTTATTAATCGCAGCGCCTACGGAACGGGTTAATTTCTCGCATATTAACGATGAAACTATCCGAGATCTGAACAAAATCAGGGATCATATCGAGGCGAACATTGTTGGACAGGACGGATTGAAACACGCGTTAATTGCTCAAAAACTCTTGATTCTGAATAACTATAATTAAATTTCGATATTATGTGAATTGTAAGAATTTATATTTCAATAATTATACTGAAGAAGACCGCGTGCGGTCGAAATGTTTATAGAATGATTGTAATTTGCGTTAGTTTTAATATAATGACTGTAGTTTTATAATTTATACATGTAATAAATGGTAGTTGACTGAACATCTCGAATATTCAGCTCGATAAGTTGGCCTTATATTTATCACTTTGTTTTCAATATACGAGCGACAATTAATTTATTTTTAATATACGCTGGCCTTACAATGCGTCAATTTAACACAAAACGGACTGATTACTATTTTCATTTTAATTCTATTCATAGAGTTTTTGGAAGAATAACCGCAGATTATTTTAAACAATGGATTAATGCGAATTACTTGTTAATAAGAGCGAGAGCAAAATTGGAATTTTTAAGAAATTGTAAAAATGGCGATATTTTTCCTACACATTTAGAAGGTTTTTGCCGCATTAAATTTAACGTTTTTCATCACAGATCGATCAGAAGACTAGATAGTATGTTGTACAAATTCAAAACAAATGCGATGAGCATTGAAATCTTTGATTTGCATAGACAGGTAGAGTCATTACAAAATAGGATTTTTCATCTCACCAGCGGGTTATTTAATCGTTTACCTGTACTCGCGTGGAATAGAATTTTCGAACATCATAACATTGCTTTTAAAAATTGCCACAACAGATTGGTTACTGCACACGAAAAGAAATTCAATTGGCTTAAGAGAAAACAACACTATAAGTATATCAACAGCATCAAACCTATAGATATACATTGTTCTTTACATTTTGAAACTTCACAACCGACGAAAATATCACAAAATTCTCTCAGGGCAATCACTAATGATGCCAAGGAGATCAATATACACATAGAAGCCAATAAATTTCTCAATGATACAATTAACCCTTTGGAAAATACTAATAAAAAATGGTTTGTTAATCTTTCCAACACAGACATTCCGCCTAACGTTTCTAATCTGTTGCAAATGGGTGATAAATTCTGTCTTCCGAATATTAGTAAAAAAACAGCGATACATGAATTCATCAAGGACATAGAGAGTAATAGCAAACGAAATAATATTAATAATCTCACAACGATCAGAAATATCGCGGTTCCAAGATTTGCACAACTTCTGAACACGAAGGATAAAAATGACGTAAGTCAACAAAAATTACTTGGTGCACACAGAGATTTAATAAAATTTTGTAAAGACAATCCAATCCGAATGTTCTATTCACACGCGCGGACAAGGGTAATGCTACGGTGGCAATGGAAAGATCTCATTATATTAACAAAATGGAAAACGTTTTAAAAGATGTCAACACTTACACTATTGTTAAAAAAAAATCCGTGCAAAAAAATAGAGAACGATTTGAATGATTTGTTGAAGAGATGGCTTAAGGAAGATTATATTTCAAAAAACGAATATTATAAATTACGTTGTAGTGATTCTCTCCTTCCAAAAGCGTATGGATTACTTAAAATCCATAAGGAAAACTATCCAGTTAGAATCATAGTTTCATCGGTTGATACAGCTCTATACTCGCTGGCTTCGTTTTTACAAAACACCTTACGAACTAGCCTACCCAAAGCGAAAAGTCATATTAATAATAGTTTTGATTTGTACAGCATATTGTCTGGTAAATAAAAAGATTGATGAGAATGATAGGATGTTTTCCTTGGATGTGGTGTCTTTGTTTACGAACGTTCCTCTGGATCTTGCGATTGACGGTATTAACGATAGATGGGATTACATTGGAATAAATACTAAAATACCGAAAAACGAATTTTTGGGGGGTATAAAATTCATATTGACTTCTACATATTTTACATTTGATGACATAATTTATAAACAGACGTTTGGGACCCCTATGGGGTCACCGTTATCACCAATTATTGCAGACCTGGTTATGCAAGATCTTGAGGATACAGTTCTCAAAGCGTTGAATTTGGAATGTTTGTTTTATTTTCGTTATGTGGATGACATTATAGTGGCCACCTCTATGACTAATATGACTCAGATTGTGAATAATTTTAACAACTATCATGAAAGACTTAAATTCACGGTCGAACAAGAGGTTAACCATAGCTTGAATTTCTTAGATTTATCACTTAAAATTATTAATAACAAAATATAATATAGACTGGTATCAAAAAGAAACCTTCTCAGGAGGACGTTATCATTTTATTCAAACCACCCATTATGCCACAAAATTGGAATAATATATAACCTTGTAGACAGATGTCTATTGCTATCACATCCACTATTTTTTAATAAAAATTTGGAGTTAATTATTAATATACTCAGAAGCAATGGTTACCCTCTTGATCTGATTTTTAACAAAATTAATCATCGGATAGAACACATCATATCTAAGGGGAGCATTATAGAGAGACAGGCCAACATAGAAAGAACAAAAGTATAGGAAAATGACTCGGTCAATAAAAAATTCTTTGTCATTCCGTATATAGATGGGATCTCAGAAATGATTGTTTCCTCGGTAAAAAATAAAAATTGTATGGTAGGGTATAGATGTCTCAACAAACTGGATAATATTATTAAAGCGCAGAAAGATAAAACTAAACATCCATGCAATTCGAATGTGGTTTATAATGATTTGATTTAGATAATAACGTTAATATGAATTCGGCTCAAGATAAGAATTATGTAATTCCACTCCATATGTTAAAGACGTTAGCGACAGTATTAAAAGGTCACTTAAAAATGCTAACATAAATGTCGTTTATAGTTTGCCAAAAAAGTTGAATAGGCTGATAAAACGAGGTAAAGATTTAATAACTAATGATATTAAAACGAATGTAGTATACAAGATTAATTGTGAAAATTGTAATGCATCATACATTGGACAAACAAAAAGACATTTATGCACTAGAGTGAAGGAACATGCCAGCAATATTAAATTACATGAGTCTAATCATTCGGTTTTGAGCAAACACAGATGTGATTTTGGGCATAACTTTGATTGGAAATCACCGACAATTTTACATAACGAGAAACATGTAAGAAAGAGAGAGGTTGCTGAAATGTTCTTCATAAAGAAGCATGACAATACAGTTAACCTACAGAAAGACACCGAAAATTTGACAAACATTTACGACAAAATAATAAAGATTGTTTAGTGGCGCGTTTCAAATTTAGTCGTTAACGAAACATCATAACGATGGGACGTGTTCCTCTTTTAACTTTTAACTTTCGATTTTAAATAACACCAGTGTGATGTTACGTTAACCTCGGTTTAATTGATGGGTATGTTTATAAAATTTATATTTATTTTATTAATTTAACACTTAAATGAGTTTTCGTATGTTAAAAACTATTGTGTAATATTATGTTGTAGAAATTTCACTTGAAAAGGACCACAACCAAATGGTCGAACGTCATGAAATAATCAAATAAAATTTGCTAGTTACGTCAAAGTCAAGTTTTTTAAGCTTATTTTCACCACTAGCGACCAATATTAATTTTGATTAATATTAATTTTAATTGATCGTTATTTCATTTATATTTTATAAGACAATTAATTATTTAATCTTTTTATATGAAATGGAATATTGTTTATGCTATGAAAAAGTAAAACTGCGTACCATACGTGAGCGCGGTTGCCGCCGCGCCGACAGCTAACTTCGGCGCGCCCGCCCCTGGACTTACTCTTGGTAACTTCCGCGCCTGATTGACTGATTACATATTAATTGCGGTGAAATATTGATCAGATCAGAAAAATAGTATTTAAACAGTTTTCTTAGATTTTCATTTTCTATCGATGGTACTGAGCGGTATGCGACAACTTTTTTAACACCCTATATATATATATATATATATGTAAATATAAAATTTCTTTTTTTTACAGCAAATAACACCGCGTTTTGTAAGGCAGTGAACAAGGAGCGGCGCGCCAACGAAAATTACGCCGATCGCCCGCTTTTATATTCCCGCAACACCAGGATACGTGCTTGCGCCGCCGACAGCACCAGGATATATACGCCACAGCACTAGGATACGTGAATGCACCGCCGGCAGCATCAGGATATATATTTGCACCGCCGCAGCACTAGGCCTGGTGCTGTCGGCGGCGCAAGCAGTATCCTGGTGCTGCGGGAGTATGTAAAATATATATATATATATATTTATCATAAAATTTGATTATTGCACCCGTATTATAAACATAGAAATTAAAATAACGTTTAAAAAAATACTTAACAAAATTAGTATGTAAAATATGGAAATAACTATATAAATGATTATAAATTAAGTATTAGTTTATATTTATAAAAATCAGAAATTATCATGATTAAGTTATATATACATATATATCTCTGTTTCTCCATTTCGCTGTCTCCCCCCTCTCCCACCTCTCTCTCCTTCCATCTCTCTTTCTTCTCTCTTTCATGTACACACCGGAACTTGTGATAGATTTCATGATAAATTAAGCAGTGTTAATGATAAACAACATGGTAAAGTTTTAAATTAATTTGTAGGCAAGTTGCAAATGACAACTATTTTCGGCGCGGTATATTGTCGCGGCGCATTAGAGGCGAGTGAGGAGAGACGCGTCATATGAGACCGTCACTCACGGGAGCAGAAGGCGCGCGCGGCTGCTCGGCGAGGAAAAATTCCTCGGCTCGAAGCGCGAGCGTGAGAGAAAGAGTTAATTTTTAGCGCGATTTGGCGTCGTCACGACGGCCGTTAGTGGCTATCCTTGTCACTTAGAGCAAAGTACACATAATGGTGGCGGTGGTGATAGCAAAACGCGTTTTAGCGAAGTCACACTTGAAATCACGCACCTTTATTGTAGTTTAAGAATGTCGAGATTCGACGAAAGTTGACAAGAGTCAAGGAGAGAAGCAGGAGACGGGCGCTTTATAGTTGCGCGCACGACGTCCTGCGCCTGGTACTGCAGGCATGCAGAAAGTTTCTTAAATTAATGCCCAGGAATTGTTTTGATTCACTGGCTCGTAGCGCGTGATAGCGGCTCACAATTAATGAGAGTCACCTTTAAACGATGAGAGTCACAGTGTGTAACGACTTGCTAAGCGCGTGATTGCGGCGCGCGCGCGGGTTACTTGCAACAATGTTCACTGTCACCCGCGGTGTTAGAGAATTCCATCACTGGCACGTGATCGCGGCACCGGAGATGAGAGTCACTGGGCACGGGTAGCGGAGTACACGTGCAGTTGCTATTCTCGAACGGCATTTAACTGCCGTCCGAAGGGCAAAATTGCAAAGCGCGTGATAGCGGCGCTTGTACTGCAAAAATGTTTCAACGTCGAAATTCTGCCTTTTTTTTTTTTTTTTCAAATGCAGAATTCGACGGACACCGGGTACGTGAGGGCGCGTGACCGTCACGTGGCTGGAGCGCCGCGGCTTCGTCCGGAGCACTGGTAAGAGCGTGATCGAGAGAGCCGCAGCAAGAGAGAGATAGAGAGAAAGAGTGGCGCGTCGGAACGCGCGTCGTTGCGCTGTCTCTCTCGCTCCACGCGTCGTCGTGAGAGAGCGAGAGAGAGAGAGAGAGACTGTCTCTGAGCGCGCGACAGCTGGTCGTGTAGCGCGGTCTCACTCTCGCACACAGAGCTCCGCAACGAACGAGAACGCGTTAAACGTCGATCACAAAGGCTTCCGGAACACTGGGAAGTTGTCCGAAACTCTCGGGTTGATTCACGCGTGATTGAGAACAAGGTCGCAGTTTCATCCGATTAATTTCACGGATCCGGCTCGAAGGACCAATTTTGTATGTTAATGTTATCGCCGGGTTCGTGTTTTCTGAATGAAAACTTTGCACTTGGTGTCGAATCGTAACTTTATTTTTTTTTTTTTGATTAGCACAAGAACGCTATGTACAAGAGTGTTCTCTTTTCGCTCTCTCGATTGAGACTGCTGTGAGTACAGCGCGAGTTTTGGAGCGCGCGTAGGGCGCGTTATCGTGATTGGATCCCTTAAAGTAAGGCGAGATACTTCGGCCTATTAGGCGCGAGTGATCACGAGGCTATCACGCTGTTTTTCAAATTCCATCGCGATACAATCATCCTTGAAAAGGATATTCAAACATTCTCAACGGTTTGCTCCGAAAATAAAAAAAAAAAATATATATATATTACCGTATTTCTCAACATGATATTTTACAAAAATAATAAAATTTTAATAACTTTAATTGTATATATTTGTTACACGTAACGTTTTCACCAACAAATTTAGAATATAATCATGTTAAATCATTATATTCCTTATTAATTTGATTGCATAGAAAATATTTAATTATCACGCACATGATTTTATATAATAAACAATTATCTCATCAATATGAATATGTGCAGATATAATATAATAAATATAAATATGTGAATATATTATTCTGTTTGCAATTTTTAATTATTAAATTATATTATTTCCAAATTATATGCATAATAGATATGCAACAAAACTATTATTATTATACAATATATATTTGCAATCAAGATATTATATGAAACTATTCACACACAAGAAAAATAATATTTTCGAAAAGTAATTGCTGGTGTACGATTACATTTTTGTTTAATTGGCAAACAAATATTTAATAAAATTTATTAATTTAAAAAAAGGAAAAAGAAAAATGAATCTTTTCAATATAAAAAAAATATAAATATATAAATAAATATATAATAACAAAATATATACATTCTAAGCATTTAAATAATAATACAATTTTAAAACAAGACCATTTATATAAATATTTATATACAACGTATTCTAATTATGTTATTCAATATTTTTCAATATTTCTCTCTAATAATTTATTTATAATAAATAAACACAATTTGAATGTAATACGTGATTGCCATTTTCCAAATTATGTAAGCGATTATCTAATCGTGTACATAAATATTTATTTTACTATTATTTTGTAAATATACCTAAAACGATAACTTTGGAATGTTTTAAATATATATCAATTGAGATATTTCATTTGAAATATTTTTAATATATACTATGATGAAATATTTCAATTGTAACATTTATGAATTATATCAAAAACAAATACGTAAAATGTATCATTTGAAATCTAAATGAAACAATTTGAAACATTGCATGTATATTTCATGTTTAGTGGGTTAACGTTAACAGGAATTTTCAAGATCTCTGCAAGGTCAAATGAATATCAGCATCATCTGTCTTTCTTCAAATCCTATGGTGTTTGTTTGAAACATTTTTTCGTCTTGCATATTTAACAAGTTTATTTAAATGTCGTAGGAAGTTTTATTATCAATAAATCATCAATGCCTCTTAAAAATTCTTGTTTAATCTGTAAGTAAATCCTGTATTTATAAATCTTGTTTGTACAGAAATACCTATTTCATAAGTAAATTTTGTACTTATTAAATATCTCGAAAGTATATAGGAAAATTTCAGACAAAAGTTGTTTAGTTTAAAGGGAAAACAAAGATAGGCATTTAACTTTGATTGGTATTCATCATTTTGTGCATAAAAATCTTGAGGTAAGATTATTGAATCAAATATTGTGAAGAATCGATATATTAAAAAAAAAATAAAATGTTTCTATTTATAAAAAAAAATTAGATTTACTTCAAATTTTCGATTATGATTTTTAATTTTAAGAAATTTTAAATCTACTGCAATGATGATTTATTTACAATAATAATAAATAAATACTATTTTGACGTGTCAATGTGATTACGTGAATTACAAGTACTATACAAAAGAAAAATGAACAGATGTAATTTCATTTCTTTTTAACTGCAGTTTCTGAAGTATTGTTTAATTAGTGTAATAATTTTGAATCTTTGCATATGTTTATTAAAATAATTTATAATGTATTTATATAACTTTTTTATTTTAAGGTAGTAGATATTAAACTGACTACACTGGCTGTCTATTCGATTTGTTAAACTATATTTATTGACGTTTCGACCATACGGGTTGTGGTTCTTTTCAAAATTACAATAGAAGCATTAATGAGTTACTGCATATCGTTATTGACATTTAAAGGTACGCTCCGGTGAGACTTAACTTAAGATCGGATGGTAAATTAACTGCGTTTCACTTGTGTATGGACAGTACAGTGTGCTCAGTCGTAGCAAGATGACACAAGTGAAACGCAGTTAATTTACCATCCGATCTTAAGTTAAGTCTCACCGGAGCGTACTTTTAAATGTCAATAACGATATGCAGTAACTCATTAATGCTTCTATTGTAATTTTGAAAAGGACCACAACCCGTATGGTCGAAACGTCAATAAATATAGTTTAACAAATCGAATAGACAGCCAGTGTAGTCAGTTTAATATCTACTACCTTAGTATTTCATTCCTGGCGAACGAAATATAATATTTTATTTTTTTATTTTACAGATCCGGAAAAATAAAAAAAAATTAATCGGCTGCTCAGGCGCTGTATAAAAGCTGCCATAAGCGCTGAATTAGAACATCGGCTGCTAATAGCGCTGAATTTTGGCTTGCCCTAGACGCCTGCATCCAATTACAAAAATTAATTTTGTTCGGCCTATTACGTATCCAAACTAAAATTATTCGCTATTATAGCGTTTTCGTCTGTAATAGCGCAGATTTTTGGCTTGCCCGTGGCGCCTATACAATTAGAAAAAGTATTTTTGTTTTGGGTCTATTACACATCCAAATTAACAGTATTCGCTTTTGTAGCATTTTAGTCTGCAATATCTCAGACCTTTCGCCTGCCCTAGGCGTCTAATTAGAAAAATCTTATTTGATACTTGCATCACTAGAAGGCTGCCCCAAACGCCGTATATCTATAACTAAAACTGTCCCAAACAACTGAAAATGGATCATCAGTGTCACAAGTTCCATTATGGCAATAAGGAAAAGAATATTTTGGCTTCCAAAGAATGGTTGACGGGAACGATGATAGAGAGTTTCCATGCGCTACTCGAGAGCAATTCTGATTATGCACCTCGACCTGTATGGTTGACAATATTTCCCGATCAGATTGTTCCACTGAATAATTCAAAGAAGAAGCATTTGCAAATACTGCACAGTGATTTTGGTGGTGGACATTGGGTTGCTTGCCATTACGATGCAAAATCTATTATTATATATGATTCTCATGAAGGTAGTCGTAATGCAAATATACAAAATTTGAATGGAGAAATTCGAATTTTTGTGGACAGATTATTTCCCTTTCATGATTGTCAAAACAATCCAATAGTTTTTCCTAAAGTTCAGTCGCAAGGTAACGGTTATACATGTGGTCCTATGGCAATTGCGATTGTTACATCTATTCTGTTTGGCGTAAATCCTTGCATCGTGACGTATAATCAATCGTTGCTAAGACCTCATTTGTCCGCAATGTTTGAAAAACAAACAATAACTCATTTTCCGTACCTCTATGATTCAATTGCTCCATTAACGCTACTGCCGTTGGAGACATTGAAAAGACAAGAGAGATGCACTGAGAAAAAGACTTGCACGTAGTAAGGAAACAGAGGAACAGCGTTCGAAACGAATCGAAAAAGATGCTTTTTCTCACAAAGAAAAATATTTTATGAATCCTGCAACAAAACGTCAGATAATGCGTGATCAGTACCATAAGGATCCTGAAACAAAACGTCAGATAATGCGTGATCAGTACCATAAGGATCCTGAAACAAAACGTCAGATAATGCATGATCAGTACCATAAGGATCCTGAAACAAAACGTCAGATGGTGCGTGATCAGTACCAGAAGGATCCTGAAACAAAACGTCAGATAGTGCGTGATCAGTACCATAAGGATCCTGAAACAAAACGTCAGATGGTGCGTGATCAGTACCATAAGGATCCTGAAACAAACGTCAGATGGTGCGTGATCAGTACCATAAGGATCCTGAAACAAACGTCAGATGGTGCGTGATCAGTACCATAAGGATCCTGAAACAAAACTTCAGATGGTGCGTGATCAGTACCAAAAGGATCCTGAAACAAAGCGTCAAAAAATGCGTGATATATATAAAAAAGATCTTGAGGGAATACGTAAAAGAAAGCGGGGCAATTACCAAAAAGATGTAGAAAATAAAACGTACGTCAAAAGAAAAAATTATTTTAAAAATGCTGCCCGTGAAAGAGACCGCCAACGAAAATTCAGACAAAAATATCCCGACTCAAAAAAATTATACAACAAGAGGTGCAATGCAAAACGTAGCGAGAAGTCTATCGTACAAAGATGGAAAATGTTCAAGAGAATGTAGGAAAAATTTAATACCGTTCGATCTTGGCAAAAGTGTTTTAAGTTTCCAAAATATTCAGAGTTTTATATTTAACAGATGTCGAGAAAAATTAATAAATCAACAATATGTGCTCGATTGGAAGCCGAACAGATATTTAAGTGGTGTGTAATAGCAAAAAAATCGTACCTCAATGCAGCAAGAAAAGTGTTTTCATATTTGAAAAACGTTGCTGAAGCTGCGTTATTGCGATTCAATGAATGTAAGACTTTGAAATATCCAAAAAGCGATCAACTTAGAGCTCTTTGTGGCTTATCCAAACATACTTCGTCTTCCGAAGCGTACTTTTATGAAACTGCTTACGAGCAAAGGAAAAAGTTTGAGCAATAACTTATAATGAGACGATCCTCTCCTCACGGAGTAATAAATGTTTTGCCGTTAATAGATAACAATGGTAAAAAGTTAAAAATGTGGCATTGTGATGAGAACAAATGCCACATAAATGATACTTCCATGGAAAAGTTTGTAAAATTTTTGGAACTGTTTGAAAAAGGTACTTTGAAAAAGATAATGAATGTTAAATTTATGGCGCAGCTAAAAAATTGTTCCGTTTCACGTATGAATAGCAGATTAGGACATCCTCCGGAATGCTATACAAATCCGAATCTTTGCAAGTCATACATTGCAATGATAAACACTTTATCACCTCATTTTCCTTTTGTGAGGAATATTCGAAAAAATGTTTACAAATTGATCGACAATTATAATAAGTTTTGTCAACTGTTTTCATCTTTGAGATTCATCAATATGGATAAATTAGTTGAAATTTCCAATGATTTTAAGAATAAAGCAAGATTTTATCCAAAAAATGTATCTGATGTTTGTTTGGACGAGGAAAAGATTTTCTCGCAAAATTACGAAGCATTTAAAGTCAGTGAAAAAGCGATTGTTGATTTACCCACGTATCCCTTGCCTCTCTGCGAAAAATTATGCTTGAGAAGAGACGTTTCTAAGCTCGAGAAGCGGAGGAAAACAATAGACTGGGACCTTTTTTGGAAATATCTGATAGCAAACGTAACAGAATACAGTAATAATACTGAATTCGTTTGTAAGCTTTGTTTGGGTAAATTCAGAAAGGCGTGTTGCCTTCTACTTGCATTTTGAATAATCTTGCGGTAAAAACCCTTACCAGATGTTTTGTCAGATTTTCAATGATTACGAAAAAATGTTAATCAAAAAAAATGAGCAGCTTTCAAGTAGTGCAATTTGATGGCAATGTTTCGAACAAACTATCCCCGCATAACCAATGATCCGCAAGAAAAAAGTAAAACATTCATTTCCTTACCTTAAAGAACGGGGATAAGTATGTCCTCCGGAAAAATCCTATAATTTGAAAAACGAGTTATTCTGGGTTCGGGTATACCCAGAAATCTAAATTTGGTTTGGGGGAAAAATTTGGGGTAGATATTAAAAAAGGGGTTTAAAAGGCTTTAAAAGGTTTTGAAAAAACATAATCCTCATTACACTCGAAACCTTCTCCGCCGGTCACCCTGATGATCTATTAAAGGGAAAAGGTGCGGGAAAACCAGAATATCGATTGTCAATCCCCAAAAACGAAAATGCAAATAAATGGGGTTTGTTGAGGAATTACCAGATTAAAATTTGTACATTTACGGGAAACAAAATAATTAAGATCATCGTTTTAAAAAACGTAGGCTTTTCCTCACACAAAACCCCTGAGATTCGATATTAACGATAGGAAAATCGGCCGATGAATAAGTTTGCACACACGGGGTTTTATTCCGCAAATACGTAACGTGGTGAAGATTACCAGATGAAATGTTTCGCCAACGTTTGTAAGTACAAATAAACGGTCATACTGCTCAGAATCATAAACATAACTCGTATTGCATGCGTGTACGCAAAGAAAACGCAACTATAATACACCGCAAGTGGTCGGTTTTCGATTTTCCTCGGCGGCCAGTTTAACTCTGAGACTTTCTCGTCGTTTTAAATAAAGAGGACGTTATCACTTTTGAGATGGGGGGTCGATAAGAAAAAATTTTACTGGTAGCAATAAGAAAAAACAAGGCAGATTGTATAACGACCTTCCTTCCTCGCAAGTAGTCGGAAAGGTTATAATGAAGTTAATCCGGCTATCAAATTATGCCTGGGAGGGAAAATATGGACATACAATTTATTAGAGAAAAATCAGAGTTTGTAAACTCAATATTAACACAAAATCCACACGAACAAAGTCGACAATGCAAGTACAGACTTAAATGAAGGTGATAGGAGATTCGAATAATCCTCCTTGGCAATCGAAACTGTGGGGGGGGGAAAATTTTTGGCAAGGGCTTTATTAATAACAGAGAATTTCGGGGTGCTTTCTAGATCTGCGGGATACAACTAGTGGGATCCCTTGTAAGGACGGTAATGAAAACCAGGGTGTTCAAGATGATCATGTATCCTGCTAGTGACATGCCCCTCTCCCGTTCCCGCGCCTTTCCTTGCCCTTCACCAGCTCCTGCTTCACAATTCTCTTTCTCACGCACTTCTTTACTGGTTCGTTCACCTCATCGGAATGAGGTTAAACTATGACCAAATAACCTCAAGGGAGGAATTATAAATCTTGAATTTATGTAAGACGAAGAATTTGGTGGGGGGGTCTTGGCAGATTTCTGAGGACGATTCCGAACCCGATTCAAATAATTGACAAGTCAGTGTTACAAAAACTGACCTGTAACAGACACTGAAATACTGGGCAGGTCAAGGGTTATTTTGTGCTAAAAAAAAACGAAAGACAAAGAAGTGTTATTAATTCACCATTACAATTTAATTGATCGGGATTTAATATAAAAACTGAGCCCGAAAATACTTTACATCTTTAAACACACTCGACTTTTACCTTACTCGCGGCGTCTTCTTCTGTTCAAGGACCATGGAGAGATGAGTGAAACTCAAAAGGTACAGTTGCGAGACTACAGTTACACGGATGCCTTTAAGCATTCAGCAGAGGGGTCTTTTTAACGGAAGGCAATGCAACAGCTCACGAAATAGAATGGCTCCGAGAATACAGAAAGCTTTTGAGAACGTTGCGAAATAAATCGAGAAAGCGGCGAAAAATGATCTGAAAACGAAGCAGACAGAGACAAATCAAATGCGCATGACGGGAAAAGCTATTTAAACTAGGATTGGTATGCCGATAGAAACTGACGAGACGCGATGAAAAATCGTGGAAAATATTTTGCGTGGGTCGCTTGCAAACCTAGATTGCTCGTACGTTGGAGAACCGTTGTTGCCAGGCACCAACCCCCACCCTACCCTTCCGGATCTTCTGGACCACTCTAAAAAAAAAACCACAATATAAAAGAGAGTAAGACCTACAAACTCGCGCTCAATCAGCAGACAACAAACCATCAATCGCTGCTAAAACTAAACAACCACGATCTGGGGGGGAAGGACACGAAAAGGTGGGGTAAGAGGGAAGAGGAAGCAGAGAGAGAAGAAGCGAAGGAGGAGCGAAGGGGTGAGGAAAAGGAGGGAATAGGAGTGGGGGGTAGAGGCATGAGAGCAGCAGTGAGGATGGATGGGAAAGGGGGATTGGGTGGGGTGGAGGGGGGGGAGGAAGTGATGGGGGGGGGTGGAAAGAAGTGGGGAAGTGGGGAAAGGGGGGATGGAGGAGATGGGGATAGGGGGCTCGGGCTAGACACTGAACGGACCACGCCAAAGCGCTGGACAACTTACTCGACTCGCAGTTGTGCGCGATACGCGGAGTGACGAAAGTCAGTGCCGCAACACAACGGCAAAGCTTTCAGTGTATTATTATGAAATAATAAGGGCCACAGTGGTTTGAAGTTGAATAAAGAATTTTAATAAGACAAGTACAGTGCATTTTTCTACAAACACCCGACAAAAGTCCCCTGACGCCCCCCGGATTTCCCATCCCAATTTTGGCGCGAAACCGGCGAACCGCCCACCCCCCCTGGTGTCTCTTCTCTGTTGTCCTCTGTCTCTCTCGCCCGAGGCACCAACACAACATATCTTCTCTTTTCTCTTCTGCCTCCTCCCGCCTGCTCCCTCCCTCCTTTTCGCCTGGCCCACTTACATCAGAGATTCGTTCTTTTTTCAGTCCCGCCCTCCCCCCAGCTATCTCTTTGCACCCACCCCCCCCGTTCTGGGCGCGTTACTCCCCTGCTTTTGCCCCCGCCCAAACAATTAAAAAGTAACTAAAGCCAAAACACAAAAATCAGAAAATAACGTAGGTAGAACATCCTACCGCTCAAGACCGGTACTAACAAATGGAAAGGTAATGGCAAAGCTATGGTTAATATTTAATAAGAATAACCGGTTAAAAAGATTAGAAACCACATAAAAAAATCATAGAGGCAATTAAAAAAGAAAATAAATTAATAAATAAGAATTAATGGGACATGAAACTCTACATATATCATCAATAAGGGAAATAATAAAAAGAATAAATATTTTCAAAAATTATTTTCAAAACCTAAACAAATTATGAAACAAAATAAACCAAAACACCAATGAAGCGCATAATGAAGAGCGACAGGGGGGGGGACAAACCGATAAAATCAAACAACTTCTTTCTTCTTTCTACAAAAGCGGTTTTCATAGTAAAATAATGAAATTAAAAAATAAATTTAGTAGAAAACAAATAAAAATAGCGGATTGGTAAAAATACAAAACAATAAAAAATTAAAAAACACCATTATGGACATCATGTCCAGAAAGAAGAAGCAAAAAATTAAGGGACCTTTTATAAAAGTTTCTATTTATTATACCATTATTTTAAGTTATGTCATTTTATTTTTTGTATATTTTAATTCTATATTGTATTACTCACTTGCTGTTTGTATATAAACGGAACGATTTCCAAAATATTTGTGTCGTTAAGAGAAGGCGTGTTTGCCATGCATGCGGCAGGTAATAAAGGGTGCTAACGAATTTATCGTCAAATTATATATATTAGATGTATTGTAAAATATATGATTTATTATAATAGTTTCTGTAAACAAATTGATTGTTTATTGATTGTCTAAATAAGACAAAATTATATATAATATAATAGGTATAGCAGTGGTAATAATTCAAAAACCATAAAAAAACAATATAGCAAAGATGCAATTAAAAAAAAAGAATTATAAGAATTATAAATTATAGACGATATACACTATAGAATAAGGGAATAATACAAAGAATAAAAATATCGCGTACAAAAAGTGAAATATCTTTTAAAACCATAAGGTTTTTGTAAGTATAAGATAATCAGCAAAGAGATATTTAACAGGGTATGTGGTGTCTACGATCTTGAATATTTAAAACACATTATTTTGACATGAACTAAGTATTCATAAATATTAATTTTCGTGAGTCTCGGTCGAAATCTGTTTCAAAATTTTGTATATAAATAAGTATAAGAAAAAAATGGCAAAATATTTTGCAAAAAACTATATAGTTTATAAATTATATATCAATATAGTTTGAAAAACAAAAACGTCTCCCAATTTATCCCCCAAGGGGGGGGGGGGGGGGGGGGGGGGGGGGGGGGGGGGGGGGGGGGGGGGGGGGGGGGGGGGGGGGGGGGGGGGGGGGGGGGGGGGGGGGGGGGGGGGGGGGGGGGGGGGGGGGGGGGGGGGGGGGGGGGGGGGGGGGGGGGGGGGGGGGGGGGGGGGGGGGGGGGGGGGGGGGGGGAAAAAAAAAAAAAAAAAAAAAAAAAAAAAAAAAAAAAAAAAAAAAAAAAAAAAAAAAAAAAAAAAAAAAAAAAAAAAAAAAAAAAAAAAAAAAAAAAAAAAAAAAAAAAAAAAAAAAAAAAAAAAAAAAAAAAAAAAAAAAAAAAAAAAAAAAAAAAAAAAAAAAAAAAAAAAAAAAAAAAAAAAAAAAAAAAAAAAAAAAAAAAAAAAAAAAAAAAAAAAAAAAAAAAAAAAAAAAAAAAAAAAAAAAAAAAAAAAAAAAAAAAAAAAAAAAAAAAAAAAAAAAAAAAAAAAAAAAAAAGATTGAAAAAAAAAAAAACAGATTCAAAAGAAAAACAATTTTTAAATTGACAATTGTATTGAGAAAAACAATTAAAAAAATTTAATTGACGATAAATATAGCAAATTTTTAAAGCAAAAATCTCTTTTTCCCCCAATATTGATGAAAGAAAATCGATAAAAAAATTTTCTATTTTTCCCAAAAACCCAAAAGTGTACATTAATACCATTTAAATTTTTAAACAAGATGTTTGATTGAGATATTAATAAAAAACTGAATTTTAAATAAATAAATATCTTTTGATGAATCTGTTTTTTCAAGGGTCATTAAAAGTATTTTTTTTAATTTAAAAAACCATATTAATTCTTAATTAAAAAACTTTTATTAAATTCTTGTATTAAAATTTTTTTTAAACGATCCCTTCCCCCGATTAATTTCGTTTAATCATTGTCAATTAATAATTTTATTGACTTCGATCTTATAATTGTTTAATTTTAAAAGATCTTTCGATTAATTTTTCTTAATCAATTTTCATTGTACGAATCTAAAAACCAAAAAATCGCAAAAAAAAAATTAAACGCAACATTTTTTTCAATTATAAAAAATTAATTGATATTTTGCCATCTCTGATACCCAGTAAACACGAGGGGTATTTACGAAATCACTTTATTTTGCACTTAACAAAAGATAAGCGAAAAAATTGGCTGACCATCGTATCGATAAGCGAAAAATCGTACATCGTATTCGAACTCCCGCCGATGCAAGGGTCTGGTGAGCGTACCGCTCCGGCGGGCAGTACGCCATCTTTTGTTGCGCTAAGTAGTTTCGCGCGGAAGCGGGCACAGCGCGACGCGTCCCGGCGATCCTTCCGGACCCTAGTGGCCACCGCCCACGACCCAGAAGCGACGGAGAAGATAGGCTTCCGCAGATGAGTGTGAGGGCCTCCAGGCAGGTCTCCGTAATGCTCGTCCGCGAAGGCCAGCTCAGTAAAAGTAACACCTTCGGCAGTATCATCGTGGTCTTTTTTCTGAGAAGTGCATTGGCCGATTTGAATCGACCGCCCACCGTAAGAACCATCCTCGTCCAAGAACGGGCTGAATGCTCGCAGAGACAAGGCCCACCGGGCAATAGGCCGCCCGCCGTAAGCGCTCCCTCCCGCTCTTCTGTAAACTCCCTATCTCTGCGGATCCGTGCCTCCCATGCACAGATAGAGCCTCTTCAATCAACCGAGGGGCGCCGGACAGGAAATCGCTTTGGGTCCCTCATACCTCGAGGCCTTGTGATGAACCTATGTAACAGTAGGCTACTACCGTGACAAGCCGCGGTCAAAAGTGGAGAATCTCCTTTCGCGAATAGATCCTCGCGGATTCTCCTTGACGGCCATGGGTGCACCGCTCGTTTTTCTTATATTTCTTCTTTCCCTCTTCCTCGGATGGTCACCGAGGTCACCGACCACAGTTACCGGTGGTTTGGTCCGACCGAAGGCCGACGAAACCTGCTTCCACCACAGGTCTAAACCAAGAAGCTTCCGAGACCGCACTCCCCTGGTTGGCCACGATCAGCCGGGTTTTGTGATGCAGTCGAACATGTCTCCACCGTTCGCCTGGTACCAGACTCTTTCCCTCTGCCACTCGAGCTATGGTGACCCTGGCACCCGGACTATAAGTAAATGGATATTAAAAAAATCAGGGGAATACGCATTCGTGATTGTTACTTCGTTTTTACCGCGTTTGTACCGATTTTTATTTTGTGTGTGTACCCCTAAGGGTTGCAAAGTTATTAAGATAGTGGTGTGTGAAAACTCACCACCAACCCCACTTTGAATATCGTGGTAATTGTGTGCTTTGGGGGGTGCCGTTCGAATTCAGTAGCTGTTTGTACCCATGGTTGTACCGCTTTCCATTTCGTTTGTACCCCTAAGGGGGTGGAAGATGGGGTATTTATGTTCGGGCAAAAGGGGTAACTTTGCGTATTTTTAAAGATATTCGAAACTCTTAAACGGGTGCTGTGCTTCCTAATCGTTGTACCCCGTTTGTACCAGGGGGCTTTCCATTTTTCGTTTTGTGTACCCCTACGTGGGTGAAAATAGGGGTGGGTATTTGAATGTTTCGCGAAAGGGGGTAACTTTGTCAATTTTTAAAGATATTCGAATTCTGCAAACGGGTGCTGCTTCCTAATTGTTTGTACCGTTTGTACCGCTTCCATTTCGTTTGTACGCCCACGAGGGTAAAATATGGAATGCTGAACAAACAGTATAAGGAATATCTCTTTGGCAAATGAACTCAAACTAATATTAAAGTGCAATTAAACTCAAAATAAAATTGAACATAATGATATTCTTGGGATTAAAAATTTTTAATTTTATTTTATTATTTGTTATTTTACGAAGCTAAATAAACAAAAACTGAAATATTAATATAAATATGTTTGATCTAATAAATTGAAAATGGCGCGAGCGCAGTGCTGTGTGCCGTGTGTTAACGCGCGAGCTTAAAATTATATCGAGAGCAGGACGAGCGAGACAAGGAGCGAGCACCGACTGTGACGCGGTGGAGAGGAATCGTAACCACTCACACGTCGCGTCCCCAGCCGCGGCACATCGTCTCCTCCTCCGTTCTGCTTCATTCTATATAAGGGGGCTGCATAAGGTGATTAAGCAAGACTACTGCTCCTGAATAGGAAACAATTGCACATTCGCGTACGATTGAGCCTCCTCATCTTCCACTGTTTAAAACCTAAGAAGACACTTTCTGTCTGTTTGGTCACCACAAAACGCACTCTAAAAGATTTGTCGAAGAAACTCTTTTCTTGAGTTTATTAAGTTGCATAATATATTATATATATATTATATAGATTATATATATGTATCATATAATATTATGAGTATTTGCATGTATAATATTTCCATATATAATATTTTAGTTCTCATATATAATAAGGTTGCTCATATAATTTTAAGTTAAATTTAACATTAATCTGTTTTTCTTTCGGTTTCTATTTCGGATAAAGAAATATTACATTATATTATTTTATATTTTTTTATTTGTTTAAAATATATTACTTTCTTCAATATGCCCGAACTGCTTCAAATCTCCACTCCATCCCGATATATTCGCACTGTTAAAGATTTATATCTCGTGAATGACGAAGGTCGCTGTTTTTATTTTGAAAACGCATTCTGTTTGGGAAGGAAAGGCCCGTATTAATTAATAATACGATGTCCAAAAAATATATATATTGTACAGTGTCACAAAACAGAAATGGCTTATTACATAATTGCTAGATCATTATGGAATAAGATAATTGTACCAACAAAAAAATGAAGATACATCGGGTCATATCATCTACAAATCTACAATTGGTCTATAACAATCCTCGAACAATATTTTACCTGATTTAACGTTACTTCAATCCATTTTATCAGCAAACCTGCACAAAATAGCGCCGATAGATACTTCTAGCAAGATCTTGTCATATAAAATTTTAAATACAGGTTGGACTGGGATGTAATCGCCGAAAGAATTGTGTAAAGCACTGAGCTTCCATGTTGCTTGCATGCAAGAAATGCAAAATATATGATAATCCTGGCGAAATATTTTTTAAAAAACATATGGGGTACATGCACCGAATGTGATTACATGATTAATGCGTCCCTCTGAATAAACCATCAAAGGCAGATGGTATTGAATATTCAAATATCACTAATGAGTACGACTGCCACGTCCTGCCATACAACATAAAAAAAAAACAACAATTGCGTGGTGCTAATAGAGCAATATTGTCAAAGAAATATGTGCGTCATCACAATGCATGGAGAAGAGAAAAGGCGAATTAAGTAAGTGCTTTTTGGAGAATTGGAGCCAGCACATTTATAACAAGCGAAAACGTTTTACGTAAAGCAAAACAGTTGGAGAAAAGATCGAACGTTAGGATTAATATAGTTGATACTGATCCTATTCTATCACTTGCTCAATTAAAATATGGCAACCTGATTTGTGGATTATAAGAGACATAGGTAGGATAATGTTACTAATGGTATGTGAGTGATGAACAATATTTTATATAATATTTTAATAAAAACGCACTGGTGTCTTAGCAAATATGCTAACCGATCTTTAAATCAACGTATTAATAGACCAGATGGGTCATCAAATGGTAATTTATAAAATACCAACTGGTTGCTACCTTTGAATGACAAAAGCATTACCAGTGTGTCAAATGGCTCCGAAGACATGATACTAAGTGGATATGGTTGTTCTTTTTGGGTTACGGTGATGAGTTAAATGCGTACTGTTTACTTGTCCCTTCAGAGAATTGTTGTTGCGTTACTGCTTTGCTTAATAAATGCAATTAGTCTTGCATTTAAGCAAGTAAATTTGAATTGTTACGTTTGAACGATGCATGACATTTTTAGAAACTTAATGGACACCGATGCAAAACCAAAATGCAATACGTATTGATATCGGCGCATCGATAGCAAATTGTAATGTAATGGAGAGTGCTATGAATGGAAAACATAAGCGAGTGGTAAAGCATTTGCTACGTACGCTGTTTTGGGTCTTCTGACCACATGCACATGTACAATCAATTTCGGTCATATTTGTGGTTACATTTTTTAAAAAATTGTAAGCGCACACAGATACTGAAGGAGGAAATACACGGACGAACCAATTAGAATGCCTTATACTGCACACACACGATTAATCCAATTATAAAAAACGATGAAATATATGATCTAAATTATGATACTAATTATATACTAAGATACTACTGATGATACAGACTTTATAATGAACAATTTTGATGATGATTTAGATGATAAATCACATCTAAAAATAACAGTTTTTTGCAATCTAATTACAAAGTTGAAAGTACCACGTGATACTGGCGAAAACCGAATCCATACTGGTTGTCCTCAATTTGGCACTAATTTATTAAAAATGGCTAAACATTTCCCTTTATGGACAGCCAATAATGTCGACAAGCGTAGCCTCTTTCCGCTTGACAGGCGAAGAATATTTTAAGGGTTTTAAAAAACTTGTTTTAAAAGATGCTAAGTGCAATGCGTGTGTGACAAAATTTTGATTACACATCTCAGCAGCGCTTGCAGGCACGGTAAAAATTTTACAAGCTGGTAATTTGCATGCCGCAACATACTAACTTAGATATTCTGAGATAATAATTAATCTAAATAAATCTAATGTGCAATCTTTTTGTAATACTAACAAGACCTACAACATAATAATGACCTTTTCCGATGACATGAAAATGAATCTTAAGATACGCTCTAAAGATTTAAAATTACGCACTGATTGTTGAGATACATATTAGCGTGGCGATAATTCTCTCGCGCTATTGATATTAATCCTACTATTCAGACAGTAATATAGAAGACACTAATCTAACTTAAGTTTGAAACTATCTTAATAAAATTGTAAAATGGAAAGGTAAAAATAATAGTCCAAAGACTAAGCGTTGGCCAAGTCTTTAACTGCGTGTCCGGCCATGAAATATTCATTTAAAACCAAAATTTAACAACATCAGTACCTTTATATTAAAAATGGTAGACTTGTATACCGGTCCTTTCTCGGGAAAAGATGGGTGGGGGGCCCACTGATGCTTACTAATACATGCTCTTTTGATCAAATAGAGCTCAACGTTACTAGTCGTTATTATGATTGGTCAAATTTCCATAAAAAGTTATGTAAAGAACTCAAATGACATGTTCTCGTTATAATTAAAAAAAAAAAAATTGTCGACATGGTGGCCCTTCCCTTACAGAGTGGGTATAACGACAGAGCACTTATATTAAATAAGTTTATCAAAAAACTACTCCCGCACATGGAACTATTATTGCTGCTATAATCTCTTAATGTGGGGTTGCAACACAGATTTATTAAAGGACGATTCTCCTTACAGCAGAAATGACCTTTGTCATACTTGCCAATACGTACAAATGACAACTTTAATATTCTAGCTATTAATGTCAAGCCGTTTTATAAGAACATATGCGCGCCTTTACACATTTATAAATGAAAAATATATTTACAGAACAAAAATGTATTCGTTGTGACGGAAAAACATAGAATGTTCTATTATTTTGTGGAACACCGTGCTTGGCTCTTGGGAATTGAGTGTTTCCATCCGACACATCTACAAAAAATTTAAATATATTAGATTGGGAAGGAACATTCACATTAGCCCCATACCCGTAAGATCTCCTATTTTCATGGATTGCCTGTACAAATTGCTTCTGTTATAGAATATCAAGGCACATCAGATGTAGAAAGTATGGGGCATTATATTGCAAACAGACGCAACTGAAGAAGAAGATGGTAAATTCATAATGATCTCTCAGAAATAAAAAGCCGCGATGGCATCGCAAGAATAATGTCACAAAAAAAGAATTATCGTTTATTATATATCTAAATATAAAACACACTATATTATATGTTGCCTTACCATAATTATTTATTTTTTAAGTTCGTATGCCTTATCCATACAAACTTTTTAGTTTTTTCATGTCTCATGAAACTGTTTTCATTCGTTTCAAGCGGTTATAAAACATAATAGTTTTTTAAGTAAAAAAATTTAAAAAATCTCAACAAAACCTAAAAAAAACAAAGACAAAATAAAAAAAATAGAAAAAAAATATAGGTAAAATCTTAACAGTATGCCGATATTTAACGCTTTTAATACCTTTATATATAATATATTATATAGAGTATAATATATCGTATGTAATGTATATACGACACACCATGCCACACACTCACATTTTTTACGCTCTCGCGCGTACACACGCGCATCCAGGACACATGCGACATCGCGGGCATTTTCATTTATTATCAACATATTTATATTAATATTTCAGGTTTTTGTTAGTTAGGCTTCGCATGAAATCACAATAATAAATAAAATTAAAATTTTAATCCAAGAATATTCATTTTAATGTTCAATTTTTATTTTGAGTTTAAATTTCACTTAAGTATTAGTTTGATTCAGTTTGACAAGTTATTCCTGATACTGGGTTTGTTCCAGGCATGCCATATTTTTACCCCCGTTTGGGTAAAACGAAATGGAAAGCGATACAAACGGTACAACGATTAGGAAGCAGCACCCGTTGGCAGAATTTGAATGATCGTTTAAAATTAACAAGTTTACCCCTTTCGCAAATATTAATACCCTGTGTTGCCACCCCTTAGGGGTACAAACGAACTGGAAAGCGGGGTACAAACGGGTACAACGATTAGGAGTAGCACGCCGTTTGCGGATTCTTAATATCTTTGCAAATTGACCGAGTACCCTTTTCGTCGAAGTAGGGTAAATACCCGTGGATTGTCCCCCCTCTTAGGGGGACAAACGAAATGGCACGCGGTACAAACGGGTACAAACGATTCGGAAGCACACCCAATTGATTACAGATTTCGAATATCTTAATAAAATTGACAAAGTTACCCTTATCGCGAATATTAAATACGGCCCGTAAGTTTCCACCCCCTTGGGTACAACGAAATGGAAGCGGTACAAACTGGTACAAACAATTAAGGAAGCGCACCCGTTTAACAGATTTCGAATATCTTTAAAAATGGCAGAAGTTACCCTCTTCGGAACATTAATAAATAAACTTCCGCCCATATTTCCACCCCCTGTAAGGGTACCAACGAAATGGAAAGCGTACAGAACGGGTACCAACGATGGGAAGCAGCACCGTTTTACGATTTCGAATATCTTTAAAATTGACAAATTTACCCCTTTCGCGAATCTTAAGATACCCCGTAATTTCCACCACCCTTAGGTACAACGAAATGGAAAGCGGTACAAAGGCGGGTACAAACGATTAGAAGAGCAGCACCCGATGTTACAGATTTCGTGAAATCTTTAAAATAGCAAGGTTACCCCTTTTGCGAACTTCACGGTACCCCATATTTCCACCCCCTTACGGGGTACAAACGCGAAATGGAAATCGGTACAAATGGGTAGCAAAGATACTGAATCGAACGGCACCACGAAAATTACGATATCTCCAAGTGGGTTGCTGTGTTTTTTCACCCTTAATACTGCCCAACCCTTAGGGTACAAAACAAAATAAAATCGTTAGCAAACGGGTACAAACTAAGTACAATCGAATGCGTACCTGAATATCCATTTCTTTATGAGTCGGTTCCAGGGTTGTCACATAGCTTGCCACTGGCGATCGCCACAAACGGTCTCCAGCTCGACGCAATGGGAACGCAGCCAACAAGGTACGACCTAGCATCCGTCCAGGCGACGACAGGCACCTCCGCCAATCCAGGTCATGACGACCCGGTGCAGCAAGCGAGGCCATTATAACGGCTCCGCATAGGGTAATTCCAAGCGAGGCCACTTGCTTCTTGACCGGAGCCCCTTGGTCTGTCGGGGGGTCAGCAATGGGTTCACCTCCACCCGGCCGTCTTTCTTTTTGACCCGACAGAGAACGGCCGGGGGCCGGTCGTTAGGCATCTTCTCCGATGCATGCGGGCGAACCTCGTCAGCTCGACCCGTCTCCTAGATCATGGCTGTCAGCCAGTCGCGGTATTGCTCAAAGTGCCGATATCCGGGCAGGATGCACGGAAACGCTCCAGGCTTCTGCCGTTCATTGAAGCGAATCATCCCACCGCAGCCAGCCAGCCCCACAGATCCTGTCATAAAGATCCGGCATAAATCTAGCGCGGCGCGCCCGGCCTAGGCGGGTCGAACAATCGATCCGCCGTCTGAGAGAACTGTCCGCCTTCGTGCTGCTATTAATGCCGCCACCCGACCGACTAGCGCATCCTCGTCGTGATGCCACACTATCCCAGGGCGCTCACTGCTTCAAGCCGGCAGCAGCGCGTTCCTGATGACGCCTGCGGGAGAAAGTCCCGTGCATTCGAGGCCCACTTGTCGAGCGCAAATCTCCGGCCGTTAGGCACGCCACTATCTGGCGTGAATCTCCTGGGCTCGCGTCAATCTTCTTGGCCCACCTGCCAAAAGTCGTCGACATAGATGTCGCAAGAGTCAGTCGCTCCAGCGGAAGCCGTAACCGCCTCGTCCCGAGCAACCTGCTGCAGCGTTTCGTATTGCCAGGAGGGGCGCCGAAGTCGTCCACTAATCACGGTTCGGGAGCTGGAACTCTCGGACACTCTCCGCAGGACCCGGCACGCCAGAGAATCCTCTGCAGATCGTACGGGTCAGCCTCGTTTACCGGATCTGCCGGAACATTTTAATTATGTCTGCCATAAATCCACCTTTGGCCGTCTCCAAGAGTCAGGAGACCCATAAGTCGGTCTGTAAATCGAGGACCTGCTAACAGACAGTCATTCATCGAATACGCAGAATTTTGTTGTAAAATATGCGTTAAAACCACGCGTATCTTTCCGCGGGACCCTCCCGCTTTGACATACGCGTTTGGGAAACAAGTAAATAGATTGCCGACGGACAAGGAGCGTCAACAGGCATGGATCATATGAGTCCAGAGCGAGATACTCCACCATGAGTCCGGTGTCTCGTTTTTTCTTCTTCTGCAGCTCGGTGCTTTCTATCGCCCTACGCCGCCCGAGCCGGCAGGCATGGACAGCGCAGCCGAGCGCGATTCGGCCTAGCTGGTCGAGCCGATCCGGTCTTTTAGCAACCGCACGACGTATCTGCAGACGCGTCGCGAGAGTGCGTGTTCTTGAAGTGCTCTCCGCTTGGTCCTCTTAGGAGCTTCGGAGACCTGGACCATCGACCTCCTCCAGCTCCCACTGCCGCTTACAAAGTCTCCGACAGTTCATCATTGGGTGTGTCAGCAGCACAGTCACCGTATGCCTCTGGCGACCGAAGCATTTCTCTTCCAATCCACCGCTGCCCAACAGGACCCCGCCGAAAGCAGAAGATGTGCGCAAAGAGTCCGGTGAACCTTGTGCTACTCTGAGCCGTAGCCAGCAGGACGGTTTTTCCGCTAGTAGCGACGGCCGAGCTTATCCTTGCACTCAAGGAGTTAGCGTCAGCTACCGGATCCTCCGTGGTTCTCGTCTGGTCCTTGGAGGCGCCTCCGGTTTGCCTGAAATTAAGTCCGTGCAAGGTAGTATGATGGGTCGCACCACATACCAAGCAGCGACCGCTGCCCGGACAAGAATCCGCTTAATGTCCAGGCTTGACGCAATTCAAGCACGCGCCCAGTTTTTTCACTTGCTCCGCGCGTTGTGTGACTGGCAACGCCTTGTATTTCGGGCAAAACGTTAACGTGTGCGTGCCTTGACAAAGCGTGCACGTTTTTGCTTTCGACTTCGGAGTCACGGCCGTGTTGCATGCGACGCGCGTGGGCTTAGCCGGGGATTTCGCACTCACTCCTGGACTTCCGCGCGGGAGGGGAGCGTCCACTCTCGCGGCCTCCAGAGCGCGCACTCGGTTCTCCAGGTACATCTGTAACTGCAGGAACGTCGGGAAATCACGCGAATCCAGAAGCGACGTCTCCCAGTGCATCCGCGTCGTGGCATCCAGCTTGCTAACAAGCAGATGGACGAACCAGTCGTCCCATGACTCCACTGGGCGCCCTAGCGAGGCGAGCGCTCGCCGGGCCTGGTTAAGCACGCCCAACAGTCGCTTGATCTCGGTAGCCGACGATTTGACGGCGGCCGAGCAAGAGATCAAATGGCGCATGTGAGCGCAGAGAAGAACGCGCTGATTATCGTAGCGCATTATTAAATCCTGCCAGGCCCCGTCATAAGCACCGTCAGTCAACGGAACGCCGGCGACAACTTCCGCAGCTTCACCGGTCAGGCATCCCATCAAGTACTGGAGCTTTTGCACCTTAGGAACCCCCGTGACATCGTGAACGACCGACCGAAATAAATTTCGAAATCCCTCCCACTCGAGCTGATCTCCGGAGAATTTCGGCAACTCGAGCTTCGGAAGTTGCATCTGCTTGAGCACGGGCGCGACGGCCGTGGAGCTCGGCCCTGACCGCGCTTCGGTTTCGATGTTTCCCGCCTTTTTTAATTGATCGCGTAAATCATTAAGCTTACTACGCATCCCGAAATACGTCTCTTCCGTTGTAGTGAAGCAGTCGTCCCTCATGTAGGCCGTCTTGTCAGCCTCAGGATCGGACGCGATCTCGAAATGCGCATTCTGGTACCGCGTCCAATAATCATCAAGGCGCGCTAGTCGGGTGGAGACCTCATTTTCCGTGATTTTGGCTTGCCCTATCTTTTGCAAGTTCACCCACATACGGGTGATGTATCCCGCAACCAAAGTCTGTTGCTTGATCATGCGGTCCATCATAGCGTGGAGCACGGCAAGCTCAGCCTGGTATCAGCGACCGCGCGCGTGGAATCGCCCAAGTTACTCGTTGCGCGACCAGGCAATGCGACAACGCGATGCCGACGCTCGAGTGAGCGCTCCGCGCGCCTCGTATGGCACGGACGCAGCGTGTTCCCGCCGCGCGAATCACGATCACGGCGCGTGTAATCCACGCGTTCACTCACTGGCACTCCGACACTTAAAAGAAAAGGGGAGAGAACGCAGCGAAAAGAATGTTCCGCGTCCGGAAACGCGAGTCAAAATTGTTAATTTAACTGTTAAAAGGAGCTCCGGATCCGAGTATCCGGCTCGAAGGACCAAATGTTCGCGTAAAGTCTCGGTTCGAAATGGCTTCGAGCTTGGAGAACGTCCGCGTGGTTGAAGGAGTATCTATAAGAGACACTAATTGTTCTAGTTTCACAAAACTTCACTTTATTTGCCACTTAACAAAAGATAAGCGAAAAAAAAGCTAAACACCTTGCGCGGGGGCGCAACAAGATTTCGTTTCGTCTTGATTTATAGGAAATCTTAACACCTTTAAGGATCGAAACGTAATATAAGAGCGAGTCGCGTGTAATTACTCGATCGTCCTCAAAACGAGAGTGAGTGCCGGTCAACGCGCGACACTCGCGATGCTCCCCTTCCCCGCCTCGCCCATCGCTCCCAGCTCCTCGATCCACCGAGCACGACGGGGAGATCAGGGAAGAAGGCAGAGGCGGACAAATAGAGACCGAAATAATATGACACGAATGCTTAAATTTAAATCCGTTCAATAAAGGACACACACGATTCTGCTCAATCCTCGATAATAGTCCCTACCGAGTCGGGTACAATAACATACTCGGTGTCGGTCGTATGATTTCTTCAACCAATAACGATCGACCACCGATGTTTGTCATATTTCGGCAGCAACGGTAAGGTCAGAAAAACTAGAGGAAAATAATTCCTTAGAATCCGAAGCAAATGTTATTTGCCTGAGAACTCGACCTTCGAATCAAGAGTTATAAATCAAACGAGAATTTATCTATATTGTAATCGTCTTTTTCTCGAACAGAAGGAAATATTTAACTCCTCCTAAAGACTTTACATTCATATCACACAAGTCAACAAGTATCAGGTCTAATGTGTTTTCAGCTACTTTAAGATTTATCGGATGAGAAACGCGATGTTGTTTTCCATAGACACATCCAGTACAAATGTAGTTGTTCCAGTCATCAATGTACTTAATATCATTCTTATTTAAAATATTTCTGACATACTTGACATTTTGATGGGCAAGTCTTTCATGCCAAATTTTGATCAAAGCTGTCAACAAGCATTTTGAAGATTCTTCTTGTCGAAACATCATTTTGTACAGATTTTCATCGCGTTTAGCAATAGCCACTGTTTCCTTTTCGTCCAGCGTTTTAAAGAATGACTTGCTTGCATCTGCAGTTTGTACATACCCTTTATCCAACATTTGTGTAACGGAAAAGAGATTAAAAGTCATCTTAGGTACATATAAGACATTTTTCAATATAATTTGATATCATTTATCTCCGTCAAAGGCTTCTAGTTCAATGTCGCCTAATCCAATGCCTTCTAATTTTGTAGCATCTTCAATGATGACCATCATAGGCTCTTCTAGTTTAACATAATTTATCAGCCAATCTCTTCGAGAAGTCATATGTTGCGTTGCAGCACAATCTTGATACCATGAATCACAACAGTCATATTTAGATTTTATTTGTTTCACATTTGCAGTTGACAGTCCAAGGGTTATAAGTGCACGATGATTTGACTTTTTGGAATCATTCTTTTCTGACTTGTCGTTTTTCGAATATCCGCTTTCATTCGAATTTCCTTTAGGACAATTTTTGGCAAAGTGACCTTTCTGATTACAACTGTTGCAAGCATAGTTATTTTTACAATAAGCCAAGTATTTTGCGCACGATTTATTTTTACAATATTTCTTTACGTGCCCTTTCTTGCCGCACGTAAAATATTCAACCTTTGAGTTATTAGAAGTATTTCCTTTAGAAGATGGCTTCTGGAATTTATTTCTTTGTTTTAAGATCAAAGCATTTTGTGATGTAGATTCACTTGATTGCTCGTCTTCGTTTAATCTGTCCTCTTCCAGTTGTAGACGTTTAAACAATTTGCTCAGATTTTTATCTTCTCCTCTGACATTATCCCATCTAGTGCGAAAATGGTGAAGTTTAGGTGGCAACATTCCCAAAATTCTAGTCATAATCCAACTTTCTTTCACTTCTTCTCCTTCAGCTGCTAAATCTTCTGCATACTGTTGAATTATCATACAATTTTCAATAACTGACTTATCGTTTATAACCAAAAAATTGTCTCTGTAAATCTTCAACTGTAAGATCAGATTTTTTGCCATACAATGTATGTAATTTATCCAGCATTAGTTGCGCAGAATTACAATTTGCAATTTTCTTAGCTATATTACTACTTACATTTAAATTTATAAATATCTGAGCCTCAAGATCTTGTTTGATCCATAATTTAACTGCCTCATTTGTATTTAAACCAGGAGGACTTACTTCTATTCCTGTTGCTACTATAAATAGACTTTTTGATTTTAAAGTTAGATTCAATTTAAATCTCCACGATACATAATTAACATTTTCTTGTGAGTCCTCAGACAATGTTACCAAATGTGACTTAATTGAATCCATGACTTTGTATGATAAATTTTTTTATTTTTACTCACCTATATAATACTAATCAAATATTTATAAGTTTTTTTTTTTGACCGCAAGAAATTATTTACTAAATTTGTTATAATAATTTAACGCAGTGCGACATAAACAATATTTACATAGACTTTTGTATCTTAACCTATTTTACGTTGACTTTTTTTTATTGACTCGACTGACATAAATTGACGTTGACCTTTTGACTGACTTGACTGATGTAGACTGACGATGACTTACGTTTATATATACTGACCAGGATATCTGTCTAATCCACCAAGCTTTGATAAGGCAATACTGGGCCCATAACCAGTTGTTACAATTTTGGTAGATTTCTGTCTAATAAGCAGATCCTGACTTGCAGTGGAACAATGCTTCATTTATTGCAGACGTTGTACATAAAATAATGTATCATAAGATACACAGACAAAAAACACAAATAAAAAAAGGCGCCTGCAAAACAAACATAAAAAACGAATATAAGAAATAAATTCATATGATTATTTACACAAAGCAATTAGTCTTACAAAGTATAAATTCATACCTTTTAAATAACGTACAATCACTTATATCTTAAATGCAATGTTTTTAAAAATAAAATTATTCAGTCTTATCGAACTGCATGTATGCTTATTTGCGTTGCAGTATCTATCTCTTTCTGAAGAACAATCGCATGTCGCAACGGTTGCAATGCGCACATATATTAGCGCACGCGGAACAGTTAGTAGCGTCCTTTCTGAGGTTTCTTTTAAATTTATTATATAGGGCAAGAGTTCTATCACAGCTCAAGGTTTACCAACAAAATTTGAACTTTAAAATAATTACAATTCAACACACACACCAATTTTACGCATGCGAGGATAAGAGAAGTGTAAATAACGACACATTGCCATCATTATCTTTTATGAAAACATTTCCTCAATCATCTGTCGATGTATGCACACAAAAATTTCAATCAGACACAAATATTTTCGATGATGATTCTTCTGTGGGATCATTATCAGATGTTCGTGAATTTTGTGAAAATTTGACAAGTTTGCCAATAAACAAGCCATACGCATACAGATGAGACAAATGTGACGACAGATAATAATGCGTTCATACCACAGTCGTTGAATACATTTCTTGATAATTCTGCAGATGCATGTACACCGATAGAATTGGAAAGTACAATGCAAAGCAATATTGAAGATATTGAAGACGTCAAAAATGTTGAAGACGTTGACGATGTCGAAGACATCGAAAAAGTTGAAGACATTGAAAATGTTGAAGATATCGAAAATATTGTTTTGCATACAGATGAGAATATCGACGCATATCGTTTATATTCTAAAGAGATTAGTGGACGACGTATCGTCGATTTTGGGCATGTTTTTGCTGAATTGCAAAGACTGTCCACTCATTAGCTGGGCGAATGTCGATTTACTGATCTCGTATTGAGCATAAAGAACCGTGACGATCTAAAAACCCAATTTTCTGTTAAATGTCGAATGTGTCACACCACAGGTGACTTTTGGAGTGAACCAAAAGACGACAAAAAATTGAATGTCAATAATGGTATCGTATCCGGTACTATATTGACAAAGACTGGTCATAAGCAGCTTGAAGAACTTCTTGCTGCTGCAGATATTGCATGCATAAACAATAAAAAATATATAAAGCATCATAACGAAATGTCGGAAGCCTTCGCTGCCGCCGCGGAAGAAGAAATGCGCGTGACTGGCGAAGAGGAAAAACGTTTAGCAATTGAAAGAGGAGATGTCATAGACAGCATTCCGCATATACCCGTGATAACAGACGGGTCGTGCATGAAGAGATCCTATCGTACTGGTAGTTACGATTCTTCATCTGGAGCAGCTATTATTACGGGATATTATTCAAAAAAAGGTTTATTTGTCGGTGTCTGGAATAAATATTGTATCATCTGTGCAAGAGCAGCTAAACTTTTCTTAAAACCAAAAGAACATAGATGTTATAAAAATTGGGGAAATAATCAAAACTCGACAAGTATGGAAAGCGATATAATCCTTGAAGGCTTCCAACATAGCTTAGAAATGCATGGATTAATTTATAGTAAATATATTGGCGACAAAGATAGTAATGTAGCAAAAAAATTGAGAGATTTTCCACCATACTCAAATATTGTTGTGGAGAAGATTGAATGCACAAATCATCTTCTCTGCAATTTACGTAATAAAGTACGCGAAGCGGGTAGTAGTGGTGATAGAAATATCGCAAAATTAAAACAAATTGTTTCGAACAGCTCGATGAAAATTAGAAACGCTATAATAAAGGCTGTAACGTTTCGCCGTAATAGTAAAGCATCTTGGAAACAAAAAATTGCTGGATTAATTAAAGATTTACAAAATATACCTAGCCATGTATTTGGTGAGCACAAAGATTGTCTTTCTCTTCAATATTTTTGTACAAGTGAACGAAAAAAAGGCGAAGAAAATCTTGTGCCCCAATTACAAAAGGCAGGATTATATTTAAAAATAAAAGTTGCAATGAAACGCATTATAGAAAATGCTGATTGTTTATTATATCAATTTACTAGTAATTTCGTGGAAAGTTGCAATGGAATTATTAGTAAATTTATTGGCGGCAAACGTATTCATTTTGCGAGGAGAGGATCTTATGAAACACGCGTAAAAACGTCTGTAGTACAATTTAATACTTGGAAAGCATTGAGTTCTACTTGTCGTGTAATGGGTAAAGAGCCACCTGCATGTACCAAAATAGTAGAAAATCAAAATATAAAAAAGAATAATACTTATCAGGAACGCGCACACGCAGCAAAAGAATTAGTCTCTCTGTTCGTACATCTAAATATTTTGCTAAAACTTTAACGTCTGATAAAGATTATGGACCAAATGCGGAACGGCCAGATATAGAAGGTTATATGTACAAACAGCTGAAATCTAATCATTATCAAATGTTAAAAGATCAGCAAAGTAATCGTGCTGTATTAGAGTGTGCTACACGGAATCAGCATAAAAACCTGGTGTGGCACAACATGTGGCAAAATCTTCTCACTGCTTCAAACTTTGGAAAAGTTTGTAGTAAAAAAGAAACAACTTCGTGCAAAAATTTAGTTAAAACAATTCTTTATCCTCCTCAATTGATGAATGCGGCTGTTGAGTGAAGTGAAGAAAAAGAAATGGTAGCACGTGAGCAATTTGCAGGAGTTGGGGATACAAATTTATAATTGTGGAATATTTATTGATGAAAATATTCCATATTTTGCTGCGACGCCTGATGTTATTGTCGGAGACGATACTATCGTTGAGATTAAATTATGCGGCGCGGCAAGTGTCTTCCACCGCTGCAATGCTGAATAAGATTTCAGACATTCATAGAATATTTGATAAAACGGATGACACTCGAATGAATCAAAAACACATGTACTACTTTCAAGTACAGGGACAGCTCCACATAACGCAAAAAAATTATTGCATTTTTGCTGTATGGACATCTCTTGGATTGAAGTACACAATTGTCGAGCGTGATAACAGATTTTGGGAAACAAAAATGTTATCACTGCTTACACGATTCTACAAAGATTGCTTGGTTCTTGAAATAATAGATAGTAGAGCGGCAAGAAATATGCCTATTCGAGAACCGCAGTATGTCATCAAAGCACAAGCGGCTAAAAAGTGACATAAAAGTGGACAGTATTATTGAAAACACTACTACCACTGTTGCTATTCCAGAAATAGAGCAAGATGACGATTGCATTATAACTGATTACTCAAACGAAAAAAGAGATCTAACTGAGGATGATATAAAAAGGCAAAGAAAAATGTTAGATAATATAATACCTTCGCTCTTATTAGTGAAGAAAAATGTATTGCCCATAAAGAGTAAATTAAATGATGAATCGTTAGATCTATATTTACGCGTAATAAGAGAAACTTTTTGCTTTGAAACACAAAGTGTGTTATATATAGAATACTCGCATATAATTGAAGCTAGTCGTAGCAATAAAAACTTACAAATTATTGGCGGAAATTGTACAGATCATTGGCGATGTATTTATTTTGATGGCACCAAACTTCACGTGTACGACAGCTTATCTGGTACTACGTACAAAACATTGGCTGCTAAAAAAAAGAATATATTCGCCTTCGTTATTCTAAGATCAACAAATATGATATAATTTTCGAAGAAGTGCAAACACAACCAGATTGGCACCTCTTGTGGAATTTATGCTGCGGTTTTCGCTACAACTGTAGCCTTGAAAGGAAATCCTTGTAATAAAAAATATTCCAGTAACGTTAAATGCATGAGACTCCATTTAATTAAAATTCTAGAAAGTAACAAAAGTAGGTATACTATGGGAGTTCTAGACCAGGGGCAATGAGAGAGGATGAGGGGCGGGGGGGAATCGGGAGCAAGAGAAGTGACGTCACGCGGGGGAGGGGGTCTTATCAGCAGATAAGCTTATCTTATCAGTTCAGGTTACCTGATAAGGGGCTCATGTTATCTGATATGTTTATAAACAAAAGATAAACATATATCTATTACAGCGATATCTATTACAAGATAAGATAAGCGGCATCTTTGTAAAATATCTATTACAAGATAAGATAAACAGCATCTTTGTAAGATATTTATTACAAGATAAGGTAAAAAATTCTGGTTAATCAAATTCTAAGAATTATTAAGAACAAAAGGGCTGCCGCCGTTTCTTTGGCGAGCGCCGACAATCCTATTACTAAGGAGGGTTGCGTTTCTTCTCCCCATACGTGGCTGCTGATCTATATGTTATCTGTATATTTCTAAGAAATATCAGCGGAGAAAGTTTGCATCATCGGGGGCAAATGCGTCGCGACATGTCTTTGCTGCTTGTGACGTGTTTTCGCCGCTTGCGACAGGATGAAATTTACACCAGGAAGGTAACGATGATCCGGCGGCTTTATCTATGTATTTCGGAGAATTATCAGCGGGTAGATATTGCAAATATTTCTTGCGAATTAACAATCGTTCGTACGTTAAAGAACAAAGGGTTGATCGGGATATATAATGAGAACCGATGCCGCTGCCGGGTCATAGTACGGTGACCACGGTGGCAAGCGCACGCTCTCCTCATTCGGAGTACAAGATGTTTGTCATGCTATCAAGTGCTTCCGACATTCTCAGTTTATATGCTGAACAGCTGCAATATATTCCAAAGATTGATTTACTGCAAAAGTGCGGCTATTTCGTAGAACATTTGTGGGACAAGCTTTTGGAGCACATCAAGGCGGATCCGGAGGTTCAGACATATCGTCGCTGCCTCGAGTATTACAATCGACCGTGGATGCAAACGCACATTGACGGTCCAGCACCGATGATCAGGGATTGCAGCAAATGTCAGCGAAAATAGGCTGAGGTTAGTGACCACAAGTGTAATACGTGTGAAAAGTGACAGACAATAAAAATGAAGAACGCAGTGCATATGACAGACAAGAAAAAACCATTCGGGTATTATAAGAATATCGAGAAATAATATAAACATCTCCAGGATCGTGATCATGACGATAAAAATAACCCGTTTGGTGTTAAACGTGAAGAGAAAAAAGCGAAGAACATTCCGGTGATTTCGGTTGTACAATTGTTAAGAAATCGAACTAGGTGTGCAAAAACCGCATACGAAGAAAGTGCAAAATTATCTAGGAGCTCGTGAACATTGTATAAAAAAAGCTGAGAAGTGTAGGTTAGATACATGCTTTATGTATAAGCTTGGAATACCTGAACACACAAGAACAGCATGTTATAAACATGAGATACATAGAGAATTTTGAAATATATATACATGTAATAGAATTTGGGGTAAAACTAGTAAAAAATGTTGGCCATTTGAACCAACACCATCACCGTCATCGTCATCGTCGCCATGTATAGATTACTTGTCGCTACCTATTTATATGCTTGATTAAATAGGTGTGCAACATATGCGAAGAGTATATCAACGTTTCTGAGAAACGTTGTATCATAATTGTAAGAAACATGTCTTCGCGGAAGGTGTAAACATAACGATAGTCAACAACTGAGCAGCCGCTATTTTTGTTTGACAAAGATCATCTTTCTGAGATAATTGCAATTGTGCGTTGAAGAACAAAGGATTGATCGGGATATATAATGAGGACCGATGCCGCTGCCAGGTCATAGTACGGTGACGTACTAGTGAGCATACAGTACTAGTGCATACTAGTGAGCATACAGTGTAAAAAAAAAAGTGTATTGTTTTTTTTACAAAAAAAATGGAGAACGCGGAAAATGGTGAGCGAGACTTGGTGATCTCTGATAACGAGATGGAAGTGGAGGTCATCACGATCTCCGACGACAGCGACGACATGTATGACCCTGTGTATGACAGGGAGGTTAATATCGTCTTAGACGATATCAAAGATATGGAGATTGAAGTCATACCGAACATCGTTGAAGAAGAAGACGATAATAGTGGTGATGATAATGAAGAAGAACACCAGCCATTCCACGACAATGGGTATGACAGTAAAAATGGTGTTCGCGAGTCGTACCACTCGCGTACATTAGACGATTGAGCCATCGAACCCTTCGATGAAAACACGAGGGTATACATCATGTCATACGTCTCACCATGGGGATCGATAAAAATCTGCATTCCCTGTTTCATGAGAAACAGAGAAAGATTCGCGACCATCACAGTCATCCAGAGACACGTGACGATGCGGTACAGAGATGTGCCGCATCTTCACTGCATTGATTGCCAGAAAAGAGTATTCACAATCTTCCTGGCCAACATGTGCCCAATGTGCCAAGAGTGTAAGTATATATATATAATATGTCAAAAATCTATAAAATAGTACAATAATATATTATATTTTTGTGTGCAGGTGCCGAGGCACAGTCCGACAGCAATGATTGATGCGGTCCTCTCTCTTGCCGTATCTCTCGCCGCGTGAGCCTCTCTCTCTCTCTCTCTCTCTCTCTCTCTCTCTCTCTCTCTAATCGCAGGAACCGACTTGTTCCAAAACGTCTCTTGAATTCTTCTGCTTCGAGGCTCTCGATTATTCACCGACGCTCTACCTTGCCCTTACCCGCATTATATATATACACGCATTTTTTATGTATCAAGAGACGCGGTAGCGTCTCGCTAAGTTATATCTTTTATTAGTCAAATTAAAATACAATCTACAAAAAAACCAAAAAAAATATCGAAAGATATTGAAAATATAGCAAAAATATCGAAACAATACCGAAAATTATCCGTAGGACGCTACTGTGTACTTTACCGGACGTAACACGATTTTCGAAACCTTGAAAACAATAATTTGAAATATTTCATGACCGAGAACATATTTCAAAAGATGACCATATCAATCAAAAGCACGATTTTTTCCGAGTAAAACGAGATCATAACGAACTTAATAGCTCTATTGATTGCGGAGATATAAATTTTTTTAGTTATTTTTTGGTCGAAAATGTCACTTTTTTGTCCGACTACGGCGTCGTACTTGTCCGCGGTTACCCATCCCGAAAAAGTGATTTTGTCCGCAGCTGCTTTACCTTATCCGCGGCCACCCATCCCAGTATAGTGACATTTTCCTCAGCTGCTTAACCTTTTAAGCAACCAAACGAAAAATAAACTCTCTCTCTCTCTCTCGCGCGCTCTCGAGCAGACGTGTGTCACATTGCTCCGTCAAAATTCTAAGTTTTCGTTAGTAAATAGAGAGAGAAGAAGGTAAATAAGTTGCTCAAGTTACGCCGCTATAGACCGGGGATAACTATGAGGGTTATCTAGCCGGGATGTCGCGATATGTGAATGTGAGCAATGAATCTATTGTGGAACAGAGAAGTTTTCGCAAGACAGGTAGACATCTTTTGCATTATACGTGGTCATTAGTGCTGACGTGTGCAAGTGGATCACAGGTCTGCAAACGCTTAGATAGCGATCTCGGCCGGCAATTATCGATATGGACGATGAATATGCAGAGTATAGATGCTCGGCATGTAAAAAGGCAATAAAGAGTAAAGTTGTTAAATGTAATACTTGTTCAAAGCTTTTTTACCATCCAGGATGTGTAAGTAAGCATAAATTCTAGATAAAAATCAAGAATACGTGCTGTGTAAAGGACCATTTGTGGAGTTTTTGACCGATAGTGAGAAAGAAACAATCATGAAGAAAACACCGGCGGCGGGAGGAAAAGATAAAACATCCAGGATCTACAGGATCTACAGGACCGTCCACAAGCGGTGGTATTCAAGGGTTAGGCATTGATGTAAAAGTAGACTGGATCATTAAAGCTGTAAAAGAAATAAAAAATGAAACGACCTGTAAAAATAAAATTAAAAGTATGATTAAAGAAGCACTTCATGAAGAACTAGGAAGTATTAGACAAGAAATAGAAAATTTGAAGAAGATGATGCAAGAAGTAGCAGGTGGCTCAAAGGAAGGATTGCAGAGGAACTACAGTGAAGCGGTAAAAAATAAGAAGAAAGAAAACATTATAATTGTGTAACCGAAGAGGGAGCAGGAAAGTGAAACTACCAAAAAATTGGTGAAAGAGAAGATAGATATAAAGAAGCTGGAAGTGGGAATATCAAAGTTGAAGAAAGGAAATAAAGGATCGATTATCCTTGGATGTGAGAGCGAGGGAGAAATGGAAAAGCTGAGGGTTACAGTACGTGAAAAGCTAGGTGACGATTTCAAGGTCACAGAACCGAAAAGAGTAAAACCAAAAATAAAGGCTGTAAATGTTGGAGAAGAAGAAATGCAACTGGATGATGAAGTCTTAATTGACTCAATCAAAAAACAAAATAAAATTGACAAAGAACTCCACATAAAAATAGTAAAAAGAATGGCCAAAGGTAACGAAAATTCTCGTGCTGGAAGTGGAAAAAAAGAAGACGGTTCCTTAATAATGGAGGTAGATGAAATTGTCCATGAGCTGATGCTGAAAAAAGAAAAAATAAATATCGGATGGACGAAATGTCCTGTGTTTGAACATTACAGTGTTAAGAGATGCTTTAAATGTTGGGGTTACTATCATATTGCTAAAAATTGTAAGCGAGAAGAAACATGTCATAAATGTGCTGGAAATCATAAAGCAAGTGACTGTAAGGTAACGAAGATGAAGTGTGTAAATTGTATGTACAAAATTAAAACGTACAACTTAAAGATAAATGACGAACATGATGCGTTAAGCAGAAAATGTCCGACTTTCACCAGAGCACTGGAGGAGGAGAAAAAAAGAGCGGGCTGGGAGTCCACTAAGTAGCAATCATGGATGGAATCAATTGTATACACGAACTCGCAGAGTGTGATGGCGCACAAAGATGAAATTCAAGACTATATGAAGAGGATGAATCTTGCAGTCGTGGCGTTGTCGGAGACTAGGCTCATTGCGGAAATAGAAGACAGTGAAGTGAATGCGCCGGGATATAGTTTAATTAGATGCGATGGGGAAAATAGAAACACAGGAGGCGTAATAATTTACATAAGAAATGATATCAAATATGAGGTAATAGTTAAAGAAAAAATAGTATCTAACTGTTGGTGTGTAGCGATAGAAATGCGAGATAAAATATATAAAGGAGTAATTACAGTAGTGTACCATTCACCGAGCGCGTCGGATGGTGATTTCTTAAGATTTATAGAGGATGTAGTGGACCGTTCAGTAGCGAAAGGGCAATGCGTTATGTTGGGTGATTTTAATATAAACTTAATGACGGAAGTGTTTTATGCTAAAAAGCTAGTAAATGAGATGTTGTGTTTGGGCATGAAACAATACGTAGACAAACCAACTAGGATTACAGAAAATAGTCAATCTTTGATAGATTTAGTTTTTGCAAATATTAAGGTAAACTGTATCGTATATGATAAGCCGAGGATAACAGATCATTTATGGATAAGCGTTGAACTTAATAGAAGTAATATTGAAGAAAAATATAGAGAATTCATTAGTAGAGATTACAGCAAATTTCAAATAGATGATTTTTTATATGCAATAGAGGAAGGATTAGAAAGTAGAATTAATTTAGGGGTAAATGAAAGAGCAGAGAAATTTGTGCAGAATATGGTAGTGGCGTTAGATAGGGTAGCACCAAAGAAAAAATTTAAAATTCCAAAGATATGGGAAGGAAAAAAATGGTATACGGATGATATAAGATTAGCTACAAATGCAAGGGATGAGGCGTATGCAAGAGCGGTATATGCGGGTGAAGAACAAGATTGGTTACAGTTTAAAACTGAGAGAAATACGGCAGTCAAAATAATTAGAAAGAAAAAGAAAGAATATTATGAGAACATGATAGATGATAATAAAAATGATCCTGTATTAATGTGGAAAACTCTAAAGGAAGTCATAAGAGGAGAGACTAGGGATTCGAAAGAAATTAATAACATAGACTTTGAAATATTAAAGAATGTAGAAGAATGTACGTTAGTGAATAATTTTAATATATTTTATATACAGAGCATTAACGATATAATAGAATCTATAGAAAAAAGAGACAGTAAAAATACAAAAACCATTTATGTTGTAAATAGTAGAGATAAAATGGAATATTTTAAGTTGATAAATTTAAAGAAACTTGAACAAATTGTTATGGCTTTGCCAAAGAAAAAAGGAACAGATGAGGGAATATCTAGTGATATATTAAAAATGAGCTTTCACGTAATAAAAAATGAACTATTGAAGATAATAAATGATTCATTATTAAAAGGAGTGTGTCCGGAGGGATGGAAAACATCTACTATTGTACCAATTCCTAAGGTAGAGAAACCAAAGAAAGCAAGTGAATTTAGACCAATTAATATATTACCAATTTATGAGAAAGTCTTAGAATTAGTCGTAAAGGAACAAATAGATGAATACTTACATAATAATGATATTATATCAAAGCATTAATCAGGATTTAGAAAATACCATTCGTGCGAAACAGCGATACAAAGCGTCATTGATGATTGGAAGTTAACAATTAGTGAAGGAGAAATAGTAGGAGTAATATTCATAGACTTAAAACGGGCATTTGAAACGGTGGATAGGACAAGATTGTTAGAAAAATTAGAGCAATATGGAATGAAAGGAATAGTGCTAGAATGGTTTAGAACATATCTAAACAACAGAACGCAACAAGTCAAATTTAACAATCAGTTGGTCAGAACGTCTTAGCTAGAACGGAAAAACGGGAGTTGCCACAAGGTTCGGTACTAGGACCTCTACTATTTATAATATATTTATAAATGATATAATCGAAGTATTGTCCGGAGGGATGCAATTATAAAAATGTTTGCAGACGATACGCTTATTATGAAAGGGGGAAAAAAGGTTGGGGCAGAATAGAGAAAAAAAATGAATAGGGTTTTTTTTAATATAATTGAACGGGGGTTTTTTTTTAAAAAAAAGGGGGGGGCCCCCCCAAAAAAGGGTTTTTACCGGTAAACAGTGGAAAAGAAGTATAATAAATTTGTTAAAATTCCTTAAAAAGGGGGGGGTTGAAATTTTAAAAAGGGGGGAAAAAGGGGGGGGGGGGGTTTTTTTTGGGGAAAAAAGGGGAAAAAAAAAAAAAAGGGGGGGGGGGTTTTAAAAGGGGGGGGAAAAAAGGGGTTTTGGGTTTTTTTTTGGGCCCCAAAAAAAAGGGGGAAAAACCCAAAGGGGAAAACCCGGGGGGGAAAAAAAAAAAAAAAAAAAAAAAATTTTAAAAAAAAAAATTTTTTTTTTTTGTTTTGGGAAAAGGGAAAAAAATAAAAAACCCCGGGAAACCTTTTTTTTTAAAAAAAAAAAAAAAAAAACCCCAAAAAATTTTTTGGGGGGGTTTTTTTTTTGGGGGGGGGAAAAAAAAAAAAGGGGGGGGGGGGGGGGGGGGGGTTTTTGGGGGGGAAAAAAGGGGGGGGGGGGGGGGGGGGGGGGGGGGGGGGGGGGGAAAAAAAAAATTTTTTTAAAAAAAAAAAAAAAAAAAAAAAACCTAAAAAATTTAAAAAATTTTTTTCCCCCCAAAAAAAAAAAAAATTTAAAAAAAAAATTAAAACCTTTAAAAAAAAAAAAAAAAGTTTTTAAAAAAAACCCCCCCCAAAACCCCAAAAAAAATAAAAAGAAAAAGGGGGAAAAAAGGGGGGAAAAAAATTTTTAAAAAAACCCCCCAAAATTTTTTAAAAAAAAAAACCCCAAACCCCTTTTTTTTTTTTTTTAAATTTTTTTAAAAAAAGGTTTTTTAATTTAAAAGGCCCCCCTTTTTTAGGGTTTTTGGTTTTTTTTGGGGGAAAAGGGAAAAAAAAATTTTTTAAAAAACCGGGTTTACCCAAAAAAACCCAAAAAAAAGAAATTCCCCCCCCCCCGGGGGAAAGGGGAAAAAAAAATTTTTAAAAAAAAAGGGAAAAAAAAAAAAAAAAAACCCCCCCAAAAAAAAAAAGGGAAAAAAAAAAAAAAAAGGGAAAAAAAAAAAAAAAAAGGCCCAAAAAAAAGGGGGAAAAAGAAACCAAAAGGGGGGAAAAAAAAAAAAAAAAAAAAATTTTAAACCCCTTTTTAAAAATTTTTTAAAAAAAAAAGGGGGGGGGGGGAAAAAAAAAAAACCCCAAAAAAAAAAAAAAAAGGGGGGAAAAAAAGGGGGGGGGAAAGGGAAAAAAAGGGGGGGGTTTTTTAAAAAAAAAAACCCCCTTTTGGTTAAAAAGGGAAGGGGGGGGGGGGAAAAAAGGGGGGAAAAAAAAAAGGGGGGGCCCCGGCCCAAAAAAAAAAAAAAAGGGGGGGGAAAAAAAAAAATTTCCCCCCCCGGGGAAAAATTGGTTTTCAAAAAGGGGTTTTGGGGGGGCCCCCTTTTTTTTTGGGGGGAAAAAAGGGGGGTTTTTTTTTAAAAAAGGGGGGGGGGAAAAAAAAAAAAAAATTAAACCGGAAAAAAAAAAATTTTTTAAAAAAACCAAAAATTTTAAAATTTTTAAAAAAAAAAAAAAATTAAAAAAATTTTGGGGGGGGGGTTGGGGGGAAAAAAAAGGGGGAAAAAAACCCCAAAAAAAAGGGGGGGGGGGAAACCCCCCCGGGGGGGGAAAACCCCCTTTTTTAAAAAAGGGGGGAAAAAAGGGTTTTTTTTTTTTTTAAAAAACCCCCCCGGGGGGCCCGGCCCTTTAATTAAAAAAAAAAAATTTCCAAAAAGGGAAAAAAAAATTTTAAAAATTTTTTTTAAAATTTTCCCCAAAAAAAAAAAAAGGGGGGTTTTTAAAAAAGGGGGGGGCCCCCGGGGGAAAGGGGGGGGAAAAAAAGGGGAAAAAATTGGGGAAAAAGGGGGGGGGAAAAATTTTTTTTTGAAAAATTTTTTAAAAGGGGGGGTTTTTTTTTGGGTTTTTTTTTGGGGGGGTTTTTAAAAAAAAAAAAAAGGGGAAAAAAAAAGGGGGAAAAAAAAAGGGAAAAAAACCCCAAAAAATTTTTTAAAAAAAAACAAAGGGGGGGAAAGGGGGTTTTTTTTTTGGGGGAAAAAAAAGGGGGGAAAAAAGGGGAAAATTTTTAAAAAAAAAAAAAAAAAAAAAAATTTAAAAAAAAAAAAAGGAAAAAAAAAAAAGGGAAAAAAAAAGGAAAGTTAAGGGGGTTTTTTTTTTTTAAAAAATTTCCCCCAAAAAAAAAAAAAAAAAATTTAAAAAGGGAGGGGGGTTTTAAAAAAAAAAAAAAATAAAAAAAAGGGAAAAAAAAAAAATTTTTTTTAAAAAAAAAAAAAAAAAAATTTTTTTAAAAAAGAAAAGAAAGGGGGGAAAAAGGGGGAAAAATAAAAAAATGGGTTTTTTTTAAAAAAGGAAAAATTTTTTTTAATTTTAAAAAAAAAAAAAAATTTTTTAAAAATTTTAAAATTTTTTGGGGGGGAAAAAAAAAAATTGGGAAAAAAAAAAAAGGGGGGGGGAAGGGGTTTGGGGGGGGGGAAAAAAAAAAAAGGAAAATTTTTTTATTTAAAAACGGAATTTAAAAATTAAAAAAATTTTTAAAACCCCGTCCGGAAAATTCCCCCCCCCAAAAAAAAAAGGGAAAAAGGGGGGGGGAAATTAAAACCCAAAAAAAGGGAAAAATTTTAAAAAAGGGAAAATTTAAAAAAAAAATTTTAAAAAAGGGAAAAAAAAAAAAAAAACCCTTTTTTTTAAAAAAATTTTTTTGGGGGGGGGGAAAAAAAAAAAGGGGGGGTTTTTTAAAAAAAAAAAAAAAAATTTTTAAAATTTTTTTTTTTTTAAAAAAGCGTTTAAAAAATAAAAAAAAAAAAAAAAAATTTTTGGGGGTTTTTGGGGCCAAAAAAAAAAAAATTTTTTAAATTGGAAAAAAAACCCCCCTTTTTTGGGGGGTTTTTAAAAAAAAAATTTTGGGGGAAAAAATTTTTTAAAAAAAAAAAAAAAAAAAAAAAAAGGGGGGGTTTTTAAAAAAAAAAGGGCAACCCTTTGGAAAAAAAAAAGGGGGCCCCAAAACAAAAGGAAACCTTTTAAAATTTTTTTTTGGGGTTAAAAAAAAGGTTTAAAAAAAAAACCGTCGCAACCACTTGTTATAATTAAGGTTTATTTTTTATTTTTTATATTTTTTTTATATATAAAAACTTTTGATCTCGGCTCGAATTATTGTGTTACAATAAAAATGAAATATCGACGGCAATCGGAGCCTGTGCGGATGTCATGTACAAAATTAATAAATTGAATTGAGATCTCAAATAAAGCTCATTTATTAAATTCTAAACGTTTATTTTTATATTTTTTATATTTTATATTTTTTTAATATTTTTTTTTATTTTACATATATTATTTTTTATTTTTTATATTTACACACACACACACACACAGTAAAGAGAATTTGGAGTCTATAAATACCGCGGGAGTGACGAACCGTGGGGTCCTTATCTCTACTGTGACACACACACACACACACACACACACACACACACACACACACACACTTACACATACACATGAGGTGTAAATCCGACCGGCAACCTCCACATGGTACACCTTGGACAATGCTAATGCCGGCGGTGTTGTACAAATAAAAAAATAATGAATAAAATATATATTTATTATAATAAAATTATTTATTAATTTAAAAATGTTTCCCTCCTTCAATATCCCTATACAAAAAAAAATAATTAAAAATTTTAAAAAAAATAAAAATCCAATAATAGGCTAGTAAGAGCCGCAACGCGGGTGGTAAAGGCGTAAGTAAAAACAATAAAAAGGTATAAAAAACTAAGACAAAATGTGCGCGACGGAAAGCAGGATAGGAAGGGCGGAAGCGAGACGATAGATAGGCAGTGCACTCGACACACACGTATCGTTCAATATAAAAAATATATTTAAACTATCAATAACAAAAAATACAATTATTGAAACCGCACAGAATTTACCAAAAGAATTAACTAATAAGAATAAACCAAAGGAAATAGCCGAGTCAATAATTAATAACTAAATGTTCCGCAAGCAACGGTAATTAGACACGAAAAAAGACAAGCAATCTTTTTCGTAAAGTAGAAGCACACTCTTGACGCGACAAGCAATCGGAAAAGAGCGCCGCGGTCACGAGAGAGGAGGTTTATATAGGCCTGTATTTCTAGAATATTCGAGAACAATTTTCTTATTCTATCGTTTGGTTGAGAGCGAAAGAGCGTGGACTGTAATTATTTACTTCGGAGTTAGATCTCATATTTGTTATTAAAGGAACTATTTTTGTTTCCTCTCGCGCGACCGAGGTGTTTACATTTAATGTTAAAAGATTTAAGCGCTTATTTCTTGACGGCGCGGGGTATCCGTATACCCTCGCGGCCGAGCGCTATTTTTATTATAATGTAAGATTACGCATTTACAAAATAATCTAAAATTATCTGCATGATGCATGTTGCATGCTAATACTGCATGAAAGTTTCTAATGATTTCTTATCCGCAGGTTTTTAACGTTCGAATCTCGAACACAAAAAAAATTTTTAATTATACGTTTCGATCCTTCCTTGAAATCATCTTCAGTAACTGTCAACACAAAAATAAACAAAATATGTAACATAAAAAGTTATTTTTAAAAAACATTACGCTATCAGAAATATCAGACTAAAAAAGAGATATAAATACAGAAATACGTACAAAAGAAAACTTAGCAATTATATAACTCATAAAGTCATAGCCAAATCAGACATAATGGCGTGCATCGCATGACAAGCCTCTCATCGATTCCAATTGAAAGACGGAAGTAATGCGTGGAAATGCTACCCATAGCAAAGCTATGAAAAAAACACGTCCAAAACTTAAAGAAATTGAGTAATATAGCCCAATTAAACCGATAAGAAACTGAGACTTACCAATTCAACACACGCCAGAAGTCGAAGAACAACGCACGACCGTCACATTCGAGAGTCTAAGTTAAACTAAATGTCAAGGAATAAGCAGACACACACGAAAATCCCAAAAACAAAAATAATACAGATTGAGCAAACATATCAATATGAGTAAAAAATTACACGGTCGGCATATTCTTCAAAATCGATAAATAAGTAGAATGCAGATTTTCGGTATCCTCCTGCTTATTAAGGCCATTTTTTTGTCTCTTAATGAATAACATCTCCGACACAAGTCTTTTATGAAAAAAAGGTTCCTCATCCAAGACTTCCACATTATCCCAATTAAATTTATGTCTCTGCAACCAATGCTCAGTAATAACAGAAGTCTGGTTAGTATTTCTGTTGATATGATTTTTATGCTCTTTAACACGAGTGGACAATAGTCTCTTTGTTTGTCCGATATAAGAAGCGTCACAATCAGAGCATGAAATTTTATAGACAACATTATTGTGTAAAGATTTTAGTAATTTCTCTTTATGAACTGTAATATATGTAAAAAAAGTTTAACATTTGTGACCCGTATTGTGTTTCTAAATCTTTCAGAGAAATTTCGGACATATGGAACATTAAAAAACGAGATTCGAATATCAGACGTCGAATCCGAAAAACTTTTATTATTTACATTAATAATATCTTCTTTTTTATTAAATAAATATTTTAATCTGTCATGAATAGTTTTAAAAATAAAATCTATTGGGTAGCCGTTATCAATTAAAATCTCTATTATTAACTCGAGATTATTCTTGTGGAATCTTGGATGAGAAAGACGAAAAACTCTGTCAGTCAGTAGGTATACTAGGGGGGTTCTAACCCAGGGGCAATGAGAGGGAGTGAGAGGCGGGGGGAATCGGGGGTGAGGGGGATGACGTCACGCGGGGAAGAGGGTTTTATCAGCAGATAAGCTTATCTTATCAGCTCAAGTTACCTGATAAGGGGCTCATATTACCTGATAAGGGGATCATGTTACCTGATATGTTTATAAACAAAAGATAAACATTCTAGCAATATCTATTACAAGATAAGATAAGCGGCATCTTTGTGAGATATCTATTACAGCGATATCTATTACAGCGATATCTATTACAAGATAAGATAAGGTAAAAAATTCTGGTTAATCAAATTCTACGAATTATTAAAAGCTGCCGCCAATTCTTTGGTGAGAGCCAACATTCAAATATCTATTACCCAAGATAAGGTAAAAATTCTGCGAATTATTAATGGCTGCCACTTAATCCAGGCTTGAGCGCCGACATTCAGATATTTATTACTAAGGGGGTTGCGTTTCTTCATCTAAATTTTCTCTGAAAATCCAAGATAAGATAAGGTAAAAATTCTGCGAATTATTAAGAACAAAAGGGCTGCCGCTAAATCAATGCTTGAGCGCCGACAATCAAGCGGGTTGATACGTGATCCATACGTATATTTCTAAGAAATATCAGCGGCGAAAGTATGGGGGCGAACGCGTTGCGACATGTCTTCGCAGGTTGTGACGTGTCGGGTATCTATGTATTTCTAAGAATTATCAGCGGGTAGATATCGCAAATATTTCTTGCGAATTAACAATCGTTGAGGGATAATCGGGATATATAATGAGGACCGATGCAGCTGCCGGGCCATAGTACTACTGGCGAACGCACGCTCTCTTCATTCGGGGTGCATGATGTTTGTCATGCTATCAAGTGCTTCTGATATTCTCAGTTTAAGTGCCGAACAGTTGCAATATATTCCGAAAATTGTTTTACTGCAAAAGTGCGGCTATTTCGTAGAACTTTGTGGGACAAGCTTTCAAAGCACATCAAGGCGGATCCGGAGGTGCAGACATATCGTCGCTGCCTTGAACATTACAATCGACCGTGGATGCAAACGCATATTGACGGTCCAGCACCGATGATCAGGGATTGCAGCGAATGTCAACGAAAATAGGCTGAGGTTACAAGTGTAATACGTGTGAAAAGTGACAGACAATTAAAATGGAGAACGCAGTAAAATCATTCAAGTATTATGAAAATATCGAGATATGATATAAGCATCTCCAGGAATGTGATCATGGTGAAAAAAAGATAACCCGTTTCGTTTTAAACGTGAAGCGAAGAACATTCCGGTGACTTCGGTTGTACAATTGTTAAGAAATCGCGAACTTGGTGTGCAAAAACCACATACAAGAGATGTTGCCGATTTCCTGGAAATTCACAAAGACATTTTAAGAATGACTGGTGGTTTATCTAAATGCACCAGATCGTCTAAACGACACAAGCGAGTCGCATGTTTTCAGCGTCGCTACAAAAATTGTGTTGATTATTTCACAGTAGAAAACCTCTATTTTGGTAGCATGGATATGCCTTCACCATCGACGTCATGTAAATCGCAATCATCTGAATATGATACAGATTCGGACCAAGAAATGGAGGAGTCAGATATAAGGGAACCGAGATTGTAAGTATTAATTTAAAAAAAAATTTATAAAAATTTTAATATTGTTTTCTCTATATTATGCAGGAGTCCCGTCCGGCTGTAATAATACTCCACCGCCGAAATCTCCGTCGCTGCAACCCTCCCCATCGGGCCCGTTGTTGAATCCAGGCATGGATCCACCGCTACGGCTCACCGCCATCACCGTCATTGTCATCGTCATCATCGTCAGATTACTTGTCGCAACCTATTTATTTGCTTGATTAAATAGGTGTACAACATATGCGAAGAGTATATCAACATTTCTGAGAGTAGATATGTATATATCTTCGCGGAAGGTGTAAGAGACATGTCTTCGCGGAAGGTGTAAACATGACGATAGTCAACTACTGAGCAGCCGCTATTTTTGTTTCAGCGAAGAGCATCTTTTGAAGATAATTGCAATTGCGCGTTGAAGAACAAAGGGTTGATTGAGATATATAATGAGGACCGATGCCGCTGCCGGGCCATAGTACGGTGACATTCACGATCATAGTAGTGAGCATAGTGAGTGAGTGAATTATACAAAATAAAGAATGGCGAGAGCAAGACATGATGGTGATCTCCGATGACGAGATGGAAGTCATCATGATCTCCGACAGCGACAGCGACGCCGAGATGTACGACCCCGAATATGACAGGGAGGTCAATATCATCTTAGATGATATTGAAGAGATGGAGGTTGATGTCATACCCATCGTTGAAGAAGACAATGGTGATGATGAAGAAGAATTGGAAGAACTGCAACCACTCCACGACGATGGGTACGACAGTGGAAACGCTGTTCGGGAGTCGTACCACTCACGTACGCTAGACGTACGGGCAATTGCATCCCTCAACGAACACACGAGGGTATGCATTACGATGGCATACGTCTCACCATGGGGGTCGGTGAGAATCTGTATTCCCTGTTTCATAAGAAACAGGGAAAGATTCGCGACCATCACAACCATCGAGGGGCACGTGACGATGCGGTACAGAGATGTACCGCATCTTCATTGCATTGATTGCCAGGAAAGAGTGTTCATACTCTTCCTGGCCAACTTGTGCCCAATATGTCAAGGCTGTAAGTATATATATATATATATGTCAAAATATATAAAATAGTATAATAATTTATTATATTTCTATGTGCAGGTGCAGAGGCACAGTCTGACAGCGATGGTTGACGCGACCCCCTCTCTCGCAATCGCCGCTGCGGCACGCTGGCTCTCTCTCGCCGCGATAAGGCTCTCTCCGCTCTCTCTCGCCGTCATTGTACAACCACCTATATTAATGTTTATTTTTTATTTTTTTATTTTTATCTTTATTTTTATATTTTGTATAATTTTTATATTTTATATTTTTTATATATTTTTTTTACATATATTATTTTTTATTTTTTATATTTGCACACACAGTAGAGAGGGTTTGGAGTCAGTAAATACCGCGGAAGTGACGAACCGTGGGGTCCTTATCTCTACTGTAACACATGTACAAGTACACACACGCACACACACACGCACATACACATACACATGAGATGTGTAAATCCGACCGGCAACCTCCACGTGGTACACTTTGGGTAACGCCAATGCCGGCGGTAATGTAAAAAAATTATGAATAAAATATATATATTTATTATACAAAAAAAATATTTATTAATTTAAAAAAAATGTTTCCCTCCTTCGCGCCTTTCTCCTTCGATATCCTTATAGAAAAAAATAAGCGGTAATGTATAAAAAAATAAGCGGTAATGTATAAAAAAAATAAGCGGTAATGTATAAAAAAAAAGCGGTAATGTATAAAAAAAATAATGAATAAAATATATATATTTATTAAACAAAAAATATTTATTAATTTAAAAAAAATGTTTCCCTCCTTCGCATCCCTCTCCTTCGCATCTTTCTCTCGTTCGCCGCTAAATCCAGGCTTGAGCCGCTGAATCTCTCTCGTTCGCCGCTTCTTCAAGCCGCCGACTCTCTCTCGTTCGCCGCAGGCCCAAGCCGCCGAATCTTTCTCGTTCACCGCTTCTTCGAGCCGCCGAATCTCTCTCACCGCTTCTTCGAGCCGCCGAATCTCTCTCGCCGCTACTTCGCCGTCTCTCTCACTCTCGAATGCGTGCATCTTCTCTCTCAAATGCGTGCGTCTTCTCTCTCGAATGCGTGCGTCTTCTCTCTCGAATGCATGCGTCTTCTCTCTCGAATGCGTGCGTCTTCTCTTTCGAATGCGTGCGTCTTCTCTCTTAATGAGACCGTCGCGTGCGCCTCGTAAGATAAAATTATCGATTTTCTCTCGCCGCGTCTTATCTCTAACCTCGTAAGATAAAAATATCGATTTTTTTCTCGCTGCCGTTGAATCCAGATTTGGATATGACAATGTCCTTGACACGATAATTATCTCTCGCAAAGTATGTAACAGGTGGCGAGCAAATAAAGTACACCATGATATATACATATAGGTATTTATTCGTCTTATATTTAATACATAATTATATTTAATACATAATTATATATAAAGTTTTATTACATATTAAAAACTAAAGCCACCAGCTCACAATAGACAAGTTGGTGCTTGTTGAAGGCGTCGCTAGCGCGTATCGCATTCGGCAATTCTCTAGCATCCGTTACAGTGGATGCAATATTAGAGAATTGTGTATACTTGATATCAACCGTTGCAATGAGCCTCGTCAATCGATCAAACATTATTTCGATGCATGAATCGAGCTCGAACATACGACGTAACGTCGATTCGACCATCATCATGCGCACGTCCGCTGATTCGAGACTTATGAGCTTGGTGTCGTTTATCTTGTGAAATCGCACTGTTAGCGGCCCAACACTTATGAAATTATACACATCATTGTTGAGGGAGTCATTGTTCAGATAATTTTGAATAGCGTGACGTTGCTCATAGAGTCTTTTCCACGTTTCGAGAGATAGTTCTTTCACTCCAGCTGTTTTATGATAAATAGCTGTTTTTCCCGATGATCTCCTATGGCGATCTCCACGTAACTCGGCGGATCCACTTTGATGCCGATTTTGAGGAATTTAAATTTCGTGGCCGTCAATGCGTATCGTCTTTCTAGTATACGAACCGCACGAGACTCCAGCGAAACGCTGTAAAAAATTAGATAAAAATTATAACTCGTAAAAAATATAAAATATAAAAAAGATAAAAAATACAAAAAAAGTTATACTTACTCGTCGCATTTCTTCTCGCACGTTTCATCACGTCTCGGCATGTAGTAATTCATGCTGCTGCTTCTTTGAACCGAGGGTATTAAAAAGTGAACCGTCAGTTAGAACAATCGACGAGAGACTGATCGTATAAAAAAGTACTAATAATCGAGTAACGATCATTTTAAAAATATTAGGAGAAGGGGTAAATCGAATTCTTAGAAATATATCTGGAGGGAAAGAACAAAGAGAAATATTTAAAAATAGTGGAACTAAATTAAATAGTAGGAGAAGGGGTAAAAAAATTCTTAAAAATATGATTGCGTAAGAAATTTTTAAAAGTAGTGGGGATAAAACAAATTCTTAGAAATATCTGGTGAGCGAGGGAGAGAAATAACAAAGAGAATAGTATGTAAACAATATGATTATTCAAAAAACGGATAATTGTCGCGATTGGCCGACCACCTATTAAATAATTTAAATACATTTTGTAACGTGCAATTTTTTACATGTTTATTACACCGTAGAGTATATGTGGGATCTAACTTATTTAATGCAGGTACAAATCGCTGCTCGCATCGTCCATTATTTCGGCCAGCCATTCTCGCTTTTCGAGTCCTTTTACATACACGAAAGAGGACTCTTCCTCCTCTTCTTGTTCATTTGTGCCAACGATAGCTGCCGTGATCAGGCGCTGAGCCATGCCGTATGGAACATTTCCATCCTTCCATTGCAAGCTGCGATAATGCTGAGTTAACCACGAGCCCTGGCGCCTTTCCGACTTTATAAGCACGCTCTATGGCACAGGGCATGCGAAGAAATAGTGCGACAGGATATATCCTCTTCTCAGGATTGCTGCTTCCTTCACAATAAATCGTTTATTTAGGATAAATCTTTACAGGTCAACAAACGTTGGTGCAGACATGAAATCTTCGATGTGAGTTAGTCGAGAGATATTACGATACTCTTCAGACATCTCACATCATCATGATTATGTATCCTCCTCCCCCTCTCTCACACGCGTAATTGTGTAAACATTTTTAGGTGATTTTGCGCACAACGTTGGTCAACGGGTTGTACTGGATCACGCGATCGTGCATGATGAGACAATATGCTGTGATATTATTAGGTATATTCTCCTTACACTCAAACTCTAATCTCACATCCATCGTTGCGCTCTTGACCGACTCGTTTTGTCGAGAACAATCGATAATCACAAACGGACCGTGACGTAGAAATAACAAGACGGTGAGGCTCGGCTCGAGATACTCGTATCCGTAATAATTTTTGCAGAAACGTGCATACGTGTCATACAGAATCGACCATCTATTTCTATCAAAATCCAAATTCATATCGTCGTACGGATAACATTCCGAGTTCAGATAGAGTTTCACGTTGGTTAATTTACAGTTGTCGAATCGACTCGTATCCTCGGACATGTTTTTCCGCTCTGTCTGCAAGGCAAAAATTACAAATCGCGGCTTCTCCAGTTGAGTCGCGGTTTTAATGGCCCACGAATGCTTGGTCGTACGCTGCAATAGCGAAAATTCGTATAGATCCCACAAGCGGAAACCCATGCTGAGGTAACGTTCTCTTTCCAAAGCGCGCAGCATCGACAGCTTCTTAATCTCGCTCAACAACACGTGTAGCATTCGCCATTGTATCTTGAATATGTTGATCGCAGGCTCTAGTGCAGAATCTCCATACAGACAATTATTGTCGTTGCGCGCTCGTATTAGGATCAACTCATGACGCGCATTAATAACCACGCGTTTGTAATCCTCGCAAAATCCCAGCAACATGTGCAGCGACACACAAAAATTAAAGTATCCATTCACAGTAGTCGGGCTATCCCAGCCTGCATTTCGCATAATCACGCTTCTATCGGATGACATTTTTACATAGTTCTTCAGCAGACTTGTTATTCCCACATTCCTGTTGCGATCAATCTCCACACTATCGAGCTCATAGCGAATTTCGTCAAACATGAATGCGACGCAATTATTTCCTAGCGCCATATTGGATCTCTTAACTGGATGATTTATCCGCAGTTCTCTCTCGATGTAGAAAAAAATCTCATACGGCAACGTATATAAATCCTGTTGTTGTATGGGTATTATTATCTCGTCGCTGTGTCCAAATGTTGTGTTGGCAAACGGGTTGTATGTGTGAGTCTCAATCTTGACGATGCAATCGTCAAAGACTGGCTCTTCCTCGATGTTGAAAATCTCAGTCATTGTTCAGATGGCGCGCACCGCAAATCCCAAAGATTGTAAAAACGCAACGTTTGACGAGGTGAGTCTCTTCTTCGTGGTTGATTTGATATTAGCGAATGATGTTGCTGCTGGTCTGATTGTGTCCTTCGTATCTTTATTCAATACGAGCATCCCGTCGCACAAGGGTGGCCTGCCGTCGTACGTGCAATCTAACTGTTATCTCTTCACCTCAAAAATCGAGCAATCGTCCCTCCTGGTCAACAACGCGTAACACTAAATCAGTAATGCTCCGTACGAAGACCGGCAGGTAAATGATCTGCGCCAGTGTTTCCGATATCTTATATTTTGGTGGTACCCTCAGTGAAAATTCGTGTATCTTGTGAACGAGTTTACCGTTGCTGTATGCACCCGTAATCACGTTACACTCTATGCGGATAACGTTCACGTTGATAATATTAATCGCCATGTCCGATTCGTACCATTTTCGCGGTTGCAGTATACGATTCGAGAATCCCAGCAGCGATCCAATGTTGTTGGGTCTGCTAAAGTTTATTCTGTAGGCACACTTGATCTCGCTTCTCATCGTATTGTAATTAGCGCAAAGTACAATTGGGTAATCTTCATCGTCGACATCTTTATCACTAATAGCATTATGTTTTCGGGAAAGTCGGCGTTTCAAAAACTCATATATCGCTTGCAGCTCGTACAATCCCTCGGGAATCGTAATTTCCGCGTCGTCTTTGCCGTAGTAAAATTTATTATTCGAGAAATTCACATTCGATATAGTGTGATAAGTTTCAAAATCCGTTAGACCGAGCTCGTAGTCCGCGTCGCTCAAATCTATAGACAGAAAGTAGATCGCCGCGAGGACACTACTCTTCCCAGTCAATGTTAGTGTTAGCGACATGTTGACAAAGCTGAGTTAAATAACGCAATGTCAGTCTTTAAATTCGCGGCGAGAATTCAACCTCTCGGAGAAATTGCAAGCATAATTGTCCACAGATACTCTGATCATACGTTTAATAAGAGGTGTAATGGTATTCCAATTTCGGCATCTTTAAATATCGCACCAATTCCTCGGGTGGTCAAAGATTGCCAAAACTATCGAAATAGATTGCGCGATCTCCCCTTTTTGCATACGCCACCCAATGGGGGCCAGGACCGTCTGTACTGTCCAGATTGACGATACCGCTCTCATTTTCTCGCGCGCCATTTATCGGTAAATTATTGCGCATAAATACACCTTTAAAATATGGAATGTGCATACGTTTTGCAAGTTGTAGCAATTGCACATTTGTAGTTACACCTTCCGGTATTTTTAACGTTTTTTTGACGTTTTTTTTTCTCGGTCCTCGTCTATATTTGTAAGGGGCGAGACACAGTCTGCGGCCTTCCATGGCGCGATTGTGGCGTAGTATCTCTTGCAACTGACGTTGCGCGGCTTTTTTGTCGTTCACCGCTTTCGCTACGCCGCTCCGCCGACCAGGGATCAAAGCGCGCCCAACATTGGTAAAATCGGTAAAAATCCGCCTCGTTTCGCTACCGAAAGTATCCTCTTCTTCGTTCTCGTCTTCAAGCCCATGCCAAGCTTCATCTTGGCTTTTATCGCTGCCCAGACAACTGCGGCCGCGGCTCTTTCACCGAGACTCGAGTCTTTTGCGACGATGCGAGTTTTCGCTTTCTCGGCGAGTACCTTATCCGCCACGTGTCTCTTGGTGAGTTCGCTGCTCCGAGAGTACGCTGTATCATGTTCACGGCACGCCGCGTCCAATAGGTTGACACATTGATCACCACTAGCCAATCGCTTTTCCAAACGAATTCCCGGGCCACAAAATTGATATCCGGGGATATGAAGCTCGACCGGAAGTGCGTTTATCGTACGATTTAATAGACCTGTGCCTTTTTTCGTTGACATTAGCTGCAATCTCTAGACATTACTGAGCAAAGCGCGAGTCCGCGCAGCTATAAATAGGCAGACGTTGGAGGTCAAATCGGGAGTGAGAAAATGAAATTCGTGCGACAACCTCTGACAATACGAATAATAAATTACGACGACAGAGTACGCTGCAGCGTGAACGAAGGTGTGCGCAAACACGGTACGATGCTACCGACAACTATACGCGCGATCGTTTGCGACCCCTCAAACTGCGGTAAAACCAACGTGTTGATAAGCCTGCTGGAAAGTCCGCACGACGTGCGATTCGAGACCGTGTACTTAAAATCGCTGCAACAACCGAAATATCGCTATTTGGAGGATTTATTGACGCCGATTGACGAAATCGGCTATTTTACATTCTCCAATAACAATTTGTTGTTGATGACATGGCATGTGACAAGCAAAATACGATAAGAGAGTACTTCTCAATGGGGCGCCACTCGAACATCGACTGCTTCTATCTCTGTCAGACATACGCGAGAATACCAAAACATCTTATACGCAACAACGCGAACCTGCTAATCCTGTTTAAACAGAGCGCCAATTTGAAGCACGTGTACAACGATCACGTGAATACCGACATGTCGTATGAGAATTTCAGTAAGTTATGTCGTACTTGTTGGCAGCAAAAGTATGGATTTCTACTGATAAACAAGGACAGCTCGCTTACAAACGGGCGATACAAAAAAGGATTTAACGAGTTCGCGATACCGCAGAGCCATTAGTCGTCGCCGACAATCCTCTCGCGGAGGAACGTCGAGAGGGGATGAAAACTCTAGAAAGTGCTGCCGACATGGCTGATAATATTCGCGAGCGTGAAAAGATTGCCAAGGAGATTGCGAAGACGGCCGAATCGATCCGCAAGAAACATCGCGCTCTGAAGACCGGAAAGATCGATGACGATATCGCTGTCAAGACTCACTTTAAACTCATTATCGAGCCGCTACAAAAGATTGTCGACAACGCGACGATTTTGGTGAAAAACGAGCCTAACACCGACGACGGCGGTGTAAAGATCGAGACACGGTATGAGAGGGAGACACCGAAAAAGGGAAAACATAAAACCATCAAGCGATATAAAGAGGAGAAGGAGGAGGAGGAGGAGACACCGAAAAAGAGAAAATATGTGCAAGATATTTCAAAGCCATTGGACGCTTTATTGCCGACAACCTCTATACCAAAAAGCGTACAACTTGTAATACCCAAAACACTTGTAAACGAAAATGTTTTTGAAACCACGCGTAACCCACCCGAAATATCCCTTCGACACTGGTTAAGATCGTCGAAAGGTCAACAAATGATGTAAAAGAATTGGGGGCTATTAAAACAAGAGTACATGGACGCTCTCTTCGGTGCTGATGAGAAGAAAAAAATTGATAATGTATACGGAGTCTATTTCGGCGAGAATAAAATGCGCATTGGAAATAAGCGATTCGCGATTGATAAAGATGACAATATAATTATAGGTGACACGCGGTACATTGGAACGCCCGGATTATACCAGTTGATCTTCAAGAAAAGACCTGATTACCAGGAAGACGATTTGCGAAAATACAAGCACATATTATTGGCGACAAACGCGCATAAACGCAATTTTGATGCGCAAGGCCGTGTGAAGAGTAGCAAAGGGGACAAGTACAAATATATAATAGCACTGTTGACGCGGGTGAAATCGGACGACCCAAAATCTGGCATTGGAATGCCTCGCGCTATGACGCTAACCGACAATAAGATTGATTACGTGCACTGGGACGACCCCAACGAGCTAGTGGATCGCTTACGATTGCTCGACGCTTCGCGCCAAGCCGGCAACAACGCGCACAACGAGATCCTGTCGATCATCGAGGAACTGCAGGAAGCGGGCATTATTATAAATTAAACGAGATCCCGACAATCTATTCAGTCCATTGCATGACACTTTACAAAGCATTGCAAAAAAAAAAGTCTATCAATAAATTTGGATTATTCGAGAGGAGAATTGATACAACCGGCGATCATTGGTACACATTGATGAGAAGATGTGTGCGTAAAAACGCTCTATGTTGCGTCGCTATAGATTATGACGCGAGATCGCGCAAGATTCGCCGTGTAGCGCTACCTGAGGCGGATACCGATGCCGTCAACAAATTGTACCTGGAAGAGTGCTTTAAAACATTGATGATCTAACAGAAAAAGTTAGATGAGAAGCTGACTGCGTTAGAGAAGGATGTACGAGCGTTGGAGACTGCGATAAAAGAACTTTTGCGTGCGGCAAACACTACCTCAGACACAGACATCTAATGAGCGGTTGGCTCGGAAACGTCTATCAAACAGTTGTAAAACGTCTAGAAGGGATTCTCGAGTGGTTGCAAACAGTTGTTGAACAGCTACAAAGGATTATCAGCGTAGTACTAATCTACAATGAGCAGCGATGGTAGTTATGTGACCGCTGAGAACTGCCCAAAAGTCTAACAGTGAACGGCGTATCAGCTGCTGCGAACGAGGCTACGAACGGGTCACAAGCGGCTGCGAACGAGGCTACGAACAAGTACTTAAAAGCTACGATCGCCTCAGGTACGGCTGCAAACGGGCCAGGGCGGGCTTCGAACGCGTCAGAAGCGACTGCGAAAAAAACTGCGATCGAGTCAGGAACAATTTTCGAAACTGTCAAGGACGTGAGTAAACGAAAGAACCCGAAAGAACTAACTCAAAAGAACCCGAAATAACGAGGCACGAACGTGAAAGAACCCGAAAGAACGATGCACGAACCCGAAATAACGAGGCACGAACCCGAAAGAACGAGAATGAATAGTGAAAATAACAACGAGCAACATAGTTTGAAGAAACGGCAGTTGGTAAACGAGTTGCACGCGTCAGCGAGAAAAAATTTTCCTCGAAGACATGTCACAGTGCGAGGATACGATGATCTGTGGCAAGCCGACATTGTCGAGATGCGTCCGTACTCCCGTTTCAACAGAGGTTACCACTACATACTCACCGTCATCGATGTGTTGAGCAAGTATGCGTGGGCTGTACCACTCAAGAGTAAAGGAGGAAGCGAGACAACTGACGCAATCGCCGAGATAATTCGAGATAGCAAGAGATGCTCAAAAAACATGCAAACTGATAACGGGAAGAAATTTTACAACGCCGATGTGCAACGACTTATGCGAAAACATGACATTAATCACTATTCTACATATTCGATATTGAAGGCGTCGGTCGTCGAGCGATTCAATCGCACGCAAAAGAACGACATGTGGAAGATGTTTACGCTGAATGGCACTTACAAGTGGTTCGACATGCTACCACGCCTCATATCAGATTACAAAGGACGCAAGCATCGAACGATTGGTATGCGACCCGCCGACGTTACCCCCGCGATCGATGAAAGACTCTTGGCTACCGTGTACAATCGTGTAAAAATCGCGGGCCCGGCAAAATTTAAAGTAGGTGATCAGGTACGCGTCAGCAAGTACAAACAACTTTTCGAGAAGGGATACACGCCAAATTGGACAACCGAAGTGTTTACGATTGTTAAAGTGCAGCATACTAATCCCGTAACATATCTACTCGAGGATTATCGCAAGACATCTATCGCTGGAGCGTTTTACGAGCACGAGCTGCATCGCGCAAATTGTCCAGATGTGTACCTCGTGGAGAAAATACTGCGCAGGAGGGGTGACGAGGTTTACGTAAAATGGCTGGGATTCGACAGTTCGCACAACTCATGGATACATAAAAACAATGTTATTTAAAGTATTTTATTCAATCATTGTATAACATACTATATATTGTATACCATATATAAAATATATAACAAAAAAAAATATATATATATAACAAAAAAAATATATAATTCTCATTAATACATCCTTACAATATAATATAATATAAATATAATATTAAAAATAACTGTGAGACGTCCCAACTGGCTTAAATTGATTCTTATTATTAGTTTGATGTCATATACAAGAAAAGACAACGTTTCGACCTTAGGTTTAGGTCCTTATCAAGTCTAAAATTAAAATTAAAAAATACAATAGATGTACATACAAGAATTTCGATTTTTAAGAAAGCAAAGCGCAAACCAAGATTGTAATAACAAATTAAGACGTACCTTACAAAATCTTTAGTACAATATATAATTAAGTTTTTTTATTTTACACATTTCAATATAAAAACTGTGTCACGTAAAACGTTCAGTATGGATGGTAAAGGCGAACTAAGTTAAACAGCTTGGATTATTCTATCATAGATCGGATTCAAATTCTCTGTGTCTTTCTGTAGGTTGATCGTGTTGTTAAATTTTTTTATAAAAAACATTTCAGCAATCTCTCTTTTTCTAGTGTTTGTTTCTCGATGTAAAATATTTAAGTTTGTCCATTTAAAGTCATGCAAAAAATCATTTCTATGTTTGCTTATAACATTTTGGTTGCTGACATGCATTTTTATATTATTCATGTGTTCTTTAATCCGAGTATTAAGGTGTCTTTTAGTTTGTCCAATGTATGTGGCGTCACAGTCGTTGCAGTCAACTTTATAAACTATCTCGGTCATATCGGCTTTAGGTAATTTGTCTTTTCGGAGTATAACAGTTTATTTTAATGCCGTATGTTAAGAACCTAAGTGAGACTATTGAGAGATCTATTAAGAAAACAGGCTTAAGTGTTATTTATACGATTCCAAAAAAACTAGATACTGTTATTAAACCCGATGTATTTTTGCAGCCACGCTGACTGCGTGAATTGTAGTATGCGGTATATTTTTGTTATGCGTAACCCGTGGCGCGTGCACTGCTGTAGATTACGATATTGTATTACGTAGCGCTTCTTATCGTAAAGCATTGCGAGGAGTTTATACTCCCGCTTGCCGGGCGGCTTATCGCGCATCGGACAAAACGGTAGGTCAATGTGCGCGTCATGAAGATGCTGCGGATACTCTAAATCTACTTCGAGAACATAGCCTATAGGCGAATCGAACGCGTTAAATGTTATATCAAAATTCGATACATCGTCGACCCACCGAAAATCGGCATACAGCAATGGTTGACACATTGCCCATCCGTACAAATTATTTACATCAAAATACATGAGGTAAAATGAGGGTTTCGATGAATCGTACGATTGCATGTACTTGTTATTAGCCTGTGCGTATCGGTCTGAACATTGACTAAGGCCGCCGCGTATACCCCGTTCGACAAACATTACCATGTCAATGTCTGTTAATAATTTAAATTTTATATTTGTATGTTTTAACATGGCCCATGTATATCCGGGGAGAGTATAATAATACGTGGGATCGAGTCCATAACTTTTTATACAACTGTCGCGAAAATTTTCAAATATATCGGCCAATAACAAGACATCAATTTTTAAATATAAATCGCTATATTCGCCTAGCGTTCGAAGGGAGAATCGGCTCTAGACGGTCTCGGCGTGCGCGCAATCACTCTCGGATACTGTGTCGCCGGTCAGGGAACTGTAAAATGAGTCGCGCGGCGGTAAACATGTGACTTGTAACCTGTCCACACAGTCTATGTATTCGTACGGAAAGACGCCCTTCCGTGTCAATAAATTAAACGTATCTGTCGATAAATTTTGATATTCCGAATGTAAAATTTTTAGTTTTTCTTTGTCCAAAAATGACGCTAATTTGTCGAGACTAGCGCTGAGAAACTTATACAAATCGATAAACCGTAATTTAATATAATTTTTCGAATTATTGTCTTGCGTCAATCTAACAGTTTTCGAGAAAGACATATATTTTTTCTTTGTTATCGGCAGTAATTCGATTTCCCCTTCGAACGCTGTGGCTATGTCCTCGATAATGAAATGCGCGTCGTAGCCGAACAAATTGTGAAAGTCTATAGGAATACTAAATGATTCTTTGTAATTTAAGTTACAATTTGAGTGCACGGGACCCCTCTACCGCCCGATGACTTCCGAATCGTCGAGATTTCTCCGTAGATTATAGTCTTGTTAGATGTAGAATTCTTTTTCTTTATTCAATATATATTGGTATACAAACTTAATAAGACTCGGCGTATAGTTTTTTATAAACCTCTGGTAACTTCGTTTCTCTTTTCCACTCGTTTGACGCGACTCTAGATTTATTCGAACGTTAGTTAACGGCTCGTCTGATTGCGAGTCGGGAGTTATCCTTGATGTGACTCGGTTGGTTGGTCTAATTGAACTCTCTCTGTTCACTTCCGAGTTCTTACGTAAACTCGGTTTTTCGTTATTTCGTTTGGAAGAGGTGCCTGGCGACAGGCACCCGATTGGTGCATGGTTTTTTTTTTACGCGGCTAGATTTTGAGCTAAAAGCTGTTCGAAACATAAAGCTCTTAGCTTGCGTCTTTGCGGTTTCCGGCCCGCTGCTGTATCAGCGGTCTCTACGTGGAAAGTGTAGTAATTTTATATTTTATATCCGTTAAACTTATAATTATAGCCTTTCGGGCTATAACATCCCTCCCCCGTTCAAAGAGAAAAACGGAGGTACGAGGTTTTTCGTTATACCTTTGGTTTTAACAATATTTGATTATGTTTATATCTTATTCTACGTACAATTATAGTTTCCCCGATACATAGTAGGTTTTATAATTGTTTCTTAAAATTTAGTACTTTGATTTCTTTTTAGTACTGATCGCGGTATTTCGAAGTCATCGTTTGCGTCCATGATTCCGAATAATGTTTTTGTTATTGACCCTATACCGTCTATTATCCTCGACGTTTGTTTGTAGGTCCTTTGTATATAGTATCAATTTGATTTTTTATATTGTTTAGGTATTTTAATTTCTGTTTTATGATATTAATGGAGTTTACGCATGTATTCTCTGTTTTGTCGCACATCGTTTCTGTCTGTTTCATGTAATTGTCAATTTGCTCGTGTCTGTAATGTAAGAGTGCAAGGTTTAATTTTATTACTAATTTCCATGTTTTCTTGGAAAAATGTAGTTGTCCGATTTGCTCGAAATATATCCCTGGATTGTGCTTGAATTCTGTTATCTCATACCGTTGACCCTTCTCACTTTCCTTCTTGAGTACTGCAGCGTTGCAGGCTAAGAGTGAGAGTGCCCTGTAATAATATACATATATTTCCTCTTACTACTTCATCTTTGATCGTGAGTATATACTTTTGTTTGCAATTTTTATCATGAAAAAGAAGCGTTCGTTCTACGTGTCTTCTGTCGTCACCTTTTAATCTTATGACAACTTTTGCTTGGTTAATACAGTTGTGTCGTATAGCAAAAAAAATGTTTGAGAATATGTATTTTGATTGTTCGCGATGCCATATAGAGTTCGTGCCCTGGTGAAAACCAATGTGTTCCTCCTGCTCGCGGTTTCTTAGCCGTCAGGGGCCGGTTGTGGGGTCAGAATTGCTGACCAGCTGTTTTGAACAGGCTTTTGGGGCTGTCGCACGATATGCGGCTAGATCTTTTCCATTTTCTTTACACGTAAGTGTAAATGTGCGGTCCGATGTGCGCGTTGTGTGAGAGGTTGCCTTAGTGCCTCCCGAGGAAGGGTTCATGATTGCGGCTATACAAACCCTGAGAGCTCTGCAAGAGGGGCGGCCTCTCTTTTATGGGCGTGTACGTCGCGAGGACGAAGCAGACAATTAGGTAAATCCTAATTTTATATAAATAATTTTAATCTGTTTGTGTGCACGCGTATCGCTTTTCTTCCTTTCTTTATTGTATAATTGACGTCGGAGTTCTTTTCAATTATCGTGTACGGTCCTGTCCATAAGGCGTCAAGTTTCTTTGGTCGTCCTCGTCGTAGTGTCTTATCGTACATTAGCACCTTTTCTTCGACTTTAAATTTTATTTCTTTTGCATTTTTATCATAGTATTTCTTTGATTTGATTTTTTCTTCGTTTACGCGATCCTTTGCAATTTGTTGGGTGGCCTTTAACCTTTCTCTAAGTTTTTGGGCGTAGTCATCGTAACTGTAAGTAGCCTTCGGTGGTTTTGTTAATGCCGTCGGTAGGTTTGCTTAATGTCCGTAAATTAGCTCAAAAGGCGTGTATTCCTTTGCACTGTGTAGGGTCGTATTATAAGTGAACATTGCATAAAGCGTCCATTCGTCCCAGTTGGTTTGATCAGCGTCAATATAATGCCGAAGGTATTCCGTTAACGTCCTATGTGACCGTTTGAGTGCCCCGATTGTTTCCGGATGGTACGCGGTTGTTTGTATCTTTTTTATTCTTAACAATTTGCATATTTTTTTAAATACTTCGCTCATGAGTGCCATGGTCTGTTAAAATTTTTTCGAGAATGCCGTGTTCGAAAATTATTTTTGTGACAAACTCTTTCGCGACGGTATTTGCTTCTTGATTTGCGATCGATATCGCTTTACTGAGTTTTGTCAGGCTATTCTGGAATGTTAACAAATATTTGTTTCCGTTAGTGGTAACTGTTAGAAGTCCGAGAATATCTAATGCACATTTTTCGAATGGTTTATTCGGATTATCCGTGATTACAAGAGGTGCTTTTATTCGGCGTAATAGCTTATTTTTTTGGCAGGATTTGCATTTGGCAATATATCGTTCGACATCTTTTGTCAATCCTGGCCAGTTATGATTTAATCGTATTTTTTTTATTGTTTGTTCGATTCTTTGATGACCTCCTGTGCATGCATCGTGATATTCATAGAGTATTTGATTCTTTTCCTCTTCAGAATATTTCCTTGTATTATCGGCGAATTCTTTCTCTTCTTTTTTTGTCTTACATATCTCTTCCATCTTTTTGCTCGAGTCAGCGTTTCGGATTACGTTCCGACTCAGTGCGTCGGCGTTTCCGTTTGCTCGTCCGGCCGTATGTATAATTTCGTAATCATATTCTTTTAATTTTAACCTCCGCGAATTAACCTTGAGCCGGAGTCATTTACGTTAAATAGCCATACTAATGGTTTATAATCTGTGATAATTTTGAACTTTGTCCCGTATATACGTATGATTTAAAATGTTTTACGGCCCATACAATCGCTAATAATTATTTTTCCGTAGTATTATAATTTTGTTCCGCACAAAATAATACTCGGCTGGCGTATGCGATAGGTCTATCCTTGCCTACCGTTTCTTGTGATAGTACGGCTCCGATGGCATAGTCCGAGGCATCGGTAGTCACGTTGAATTCTTTATTGAAGTCCGGATACTTTAGCACTGGCGCTGTCATTAATTTTTCCTTTAATTTTTCAAACGCGATTTGTTCATTTTTTATTCGAACGTTTCCGTTTTCTTCGTTAATTTTGTTAACGGTTTTGCGATTCGCGAAAAGTTTTCTATAAATTTTCGGTAATAACCCGCTAGTCCAATAAATGACTGTACGTCTTTTATTTTCCGCGGTGTCGGAAAATTTTTTACCGCCTCTAATTTCAACGGATCTGGCAATATACGGTTTTCGGAAATAATATGTCCAAGGTATATCACCTCTTTGCGTAAAAATTCGCATTTGTCAGGCTGTAGTGTGAGATGTGTTTCCGTAGCCGTTGTAATATTCCGCGAGTCTTCTGTTGTGATCCTCTAAACTGGATCCTTATATAACAATGTCGTCGAGATAAACGAGACATTGCAGCCCTTGTATCCCGGTTAGCACCGAGTTCATGAGTCGTTGGAAAGTCGCAGGCGCGTTTTTAAGTCCAAACGGCATTCTATTAAACTCGTAGTGTCCGTCGAGAGTCGAGAAGGCTGTCTTATTTTTGTCGCGCTCGGCCATCGGTATCTGGTGGTATCCAGATGCGAGGTCAAGCGTCGTAAAATACTTCGCGTTTCCTAGCTGATCCAAAACATAGGTAATATTTGGTAGTGGAAACGAATCGCCTATAATTAACTCATTTTACTTCCGGAAATCGATTACTACTCTTAATCGCGGTTTGCCTATTGCGTTAGCTCTTTTTGGCACTACTAATAACGATGCATTCCATTGACTAATGCTTGTACTAATAATTCCGTCTTTTAGCATTTCCTGTACTTGCTTGTTCACTTCTAATTTGTGTTTCTCGGGAAGGCGATACGATCTCACATTGACGGATGAAGTATCGGCGCGCGTGCTTATCTCGTGTTTCAATTTTGCTGTGCATGACAGTGGTTCTCCGTTTAAATAAAACACGTCGCTATATTCTTTGCATATTTTCTGTATCGCTTTCCTTTCTTCCATATTTAAATGTTCTGTGCGTAATAATTGTCAGATTTGTTCGTCACGCGTTAGTAGATTCAGAGTCTCGTCTGTATATTGCCACCGTCTCTCCGTCCTCTTGCCAAGAGGGAGAGTGAGAGAGAAACCGATGCGCAACTTCGTCGTGCCGCTCTCCGTTAACTCGATTGCTACTGGGTATCAAATATTGGGCGCCAGGTACGCTCAGGCCGCACCACTCATTAAAATCGCGACAACTAATTAGCGGACACGACGGCTTAGCCTCGGAAGCTCGGTATTAACAGGGGGTAGAGTGTTGGAGTTCTTTCCGCAAGGAGAGTCGGAATCGCAGTCTCGGAGAGAGAGAGGAAATATCAACATAAACTACAATCAAATATAAGATAAAATAACAATTGTATATTTCCAATTAGTGGTGGGTAGAAACAAGGCGTTTATACAATATAATCGTTGAGCTCGAAGAAGGTCGCTGGGTTTTTCTTTAAGTATCTAATTATCGTTACTCTCCTCCTTTTGTTGTCCGCTCGGAATCGTGAACGCCATACGTTAATCCAGCGAAAGTTATTCTCAAAGCTCGGTAATAAAGGACTCGATACAATTTTACAATAATAATACGATAATAAAGTGACTGTCGACTCGTTTTTGGTGCCCCTCGGAGAGGCGAAAAAGGCAAAGGAATGCTTAAATACGTAATTACGCAGAAATCGACGCGAGTCCCGTGCGTATTCCGACAGATTCTCGGTATTCTCAACAATAAATTACAACGAGCCCATACACTCGGTATCGCGAAAGACTCTAGTAGCACACGGGTCTCGGCCGCATCCACGTTTACCGGAAGATCGAGGAGGTGGCCTTACAATACTGCTTAGTCTTCGCGGGATGCAGGTTGTTTTCGTGCGCTTGGGACACCGGCTCGCCAAACAGTGAATTCGCCTCGGGCCGGCAGGATCTCGGGAGGTACGCTGGGAGAGGGGGAGACACTGCGCGCCACCCCAACCCGGTTGCCATGTTTCGCGGCAGCGTTGCGCCCCGCGCCAGGCCCGGAATCGATCCTCGTATCGATCTCCGTCTGTCGCGGCGGGTTGCGGACTTCCTGCCGCCAAGTTCAAATGCTCGCCCTCAGGAGTGACGACGTCACAGGTCCGTTCTTCGCGGCCCTGTCCATACCTCGTACGGCTACATGATGGTGTTCGTGACGGCCTTGTTCCGCTGGGGAGATCGTTCCGGGGTGATCGGTCCCGGACGACCTCCGGGTCCTCTTCGACGTGTGACGGCGGGCCCCTCAAGGTGATCATCCTTGTCGAGGGATGCAGGCGCCTTTTCGTCCCTGTTCCGGACTGCTTATGGTCGTCTAGCCGGGGCTGTAATGATTTCACTCGCAGTATCTTATTCTTATACACTTGGTACCGCATATACTCGACTTCTCTTTACTACTCACCGGACCAAGCGCTCAGCCTTCGTTTTTCCCTTTTCAGGGTCGTCCCTCCTCAATTCGCCTGAATCCTCTTCTCTCTAAAACAATTTAAACCCTCCTGGCCCACCACCTCGACTCCCGCTACCGAGTAAGGGCGAGCCAGCGAAAAGATCGCTGCTCACCCGCAATACGCAAAATTTTGAACACTCTCCGACTCTTCCCGGCCGGACGCGTTCGCCCTTGTGACGGGCTCCAAAAGGCCACGTCACAATATATCGTGTATAATTCGTGCCTGTTATCATCGCAAATGTCTTCTACGGTTACGAGGGGTGTGTGGATCTTGACCGGCTTATCAGTTGTATTAATTACGATGATGGGACATTGGCAATTCTTCGGTTCCACCAAACATCATCCGATATAGATTCCTGGGCGGCTTCCTTGGCTCGAATAATCCCTGTCTTATTATTTGTTGTCGCTTGTATAATTGTTTCACTACGCGGCTTTAAGATAATTTTGTTATACAGTTGCAATTTTAGAACGGCGTTTCCGATTTGTTATTCGCGTTTTTTGTAATTGCACGTGACTTGCTGCTTCTGGAAAAAATCGATTTCTATGATCCCGTCATATTCCATCGGGAAATCATCCTTCACGATGTAAATCGCGTGTTTTATCTTGTTTCTGTTTAACTCATAGATCGCGTACATTTTCCCGATCGTCTTTGCTATGTGACCGGTTATTCCAACGACGGTTATTTTATCATTGTGGATTTCGGTCGCGCCTTTTAAGTGTTTCACTTTTATTAATAAAATCGTGGCTCCTAACTCGTACAGCATGTTTACTTTGCCGTACTTCGCCTCTCGCATGGGCAGAGTAATTATATTTAAATTCGCTCTCTCTTTCTCGGCGTTCGGCGCACGTGTGTCACCTGATACTCGAGCGCGCGAGTCTTCTTAATCTTATCTAAGCGTTATCCGTCTTCATCGCTGCTACGTTCGGAATCGGAATTTCTCTCCTGCCGGATTCTTTGATTATCTATTTTATTAATACTTCGCGGGTTTTTTCGATTCTCTGGTTTGTTCCGTGGGAGCGTTTTATTTTTCGGTCGCCCGTTTAACTCCCAACATTTTTCGCGGTTATGTCCACGCTTCTTGCAATAATTGCAAAATTTTTCGATAGCGGATACGCGCGAGAATTTTTCAGTAGGTATACTATGGGGGTTCTAACTCAGGGGCAATGAGGGGGGTGCGGGGCGGGAGGGAATCGGGGGCGAGGGGGGTGACGTCACGCGGGGGGAGGGGGTCTTATCAGTAGATAAGCTTATCTTTGTTTATAAACATATCAGATAACCTGATAAGGGGATCATGTTACCTGATAAGGGGATCATGTTACCTGATATATTCATAAACAAGATAAGATAAGGGGATCATGTTACCTGATATGTTCATAAACAAGATAAGATAAGATAAGCGGCGTCTTTGAGCGGTATCAAAGTTTTCATAAATTTTCTCCGAAAATCCAAGATAAGATAAGCTAAGTTTTCGAATCCAAGATAAGCGGCGTCTTTGAAAGGTATCAAAGATACGCTGCGTCTATGAGCGGTATCAAAGTTTTCATAAATTTTCTCCGAAGATAAGATAAAAATTCTGCGAATGGCTGCCGCCGTTTCAGGCCGAGCGCCGACAATCGGATATCTATTACTAAGGGGGTTGCGTTTCTTCATCTAAATTTGATAAGATAAAAATTCTGCGAATGGCTGCCGCATTTCGAGCGCCGACAATCGGATATCTATTACTAAGGGGGTTGCGTTTCTTCATCTAAATTTGATAAGATAAAAATTCTGCGAATGGCTGCCGCAAAATCCAAATCCAAGCCGAGCGCCGACAATCGGATATCTAAGTTTTCTCCGAAGATAAGATAATTCTGCGAATTACTAAAAACAAAAGGTTTGCCGACAATCAAGCGGGTTGATCCGTACAGGTTGCGACATGTCAATCCGATCCGGCGTGTCTTGCCGACGGGGTGAAATTTATCTATGTATTTCTAAGAATTATCAGCGATATCTAAATTTTCTCCGAAGATATCACACAAATATTTCTCGCGAATTAACAATTGCATCATCATCCCCACGAACAAAGGGATGATCGGGATATATAATGAGGACCGATGCAGCTGCCGGACCATAGTACCACTGGCGAGCGCACGCTTCATTCGAGGTGCAAGAAAAAAAAGTTTAGTGTGCAAAGAAGTTGTTTTTTGTAATAAGTGTGAAAAAAGTGAATTTTTTACAAAAAATGGAGAACGTTGAGCGCGACCTGTTGGAGCGTTCCCGCCAAGTTGCTAACTTGGGCGAATATTTCGGATGGCTGCAAGAGTGCGAAGAATTTATCGAAGAGCTGGAAGAACGCAGCCGTGCCAAGCGTCCGCGTCTCTCGATTGGACATAGACAATCTCTGGTGGCGAGAATAGCGCGATTCGAGGGTGCAAAGGTGCGCTTGCAGAGACGGTATGTCGGTGAATCCATGCCTAGTGGCGGCGGATTCAGTGGCGGCGGCAATAACGCGCAAAGACTAGTTTGGCGCGAAATCGATACGGCGTTCGATAGCCGTATACTGACCGGCGTGGTAATTAACGCAGACCACATCGAACCGCGTCAGTTTTTGGAAAATGCCGCAGACATTGTAGTCGAGAACGTGGAGAATGTGCTGCAGAGACACATCAGTGTAAAAGTGAACACTGTTTTCAACGGTGAATTTGTGTCCGGTGACAAGCGCGCCAATAAAAGTATTAACACGAGAATCTTTGAACTCTTTCGCACGTCCGATGTACGCGAGTGGTACGAGCGCCGCGTAATCGAGCCCACGCTAGCATCGCTAGAAGAGTTCCAGGAACGCGATAGCGGCTGGGCATTGTCGCGGATAATAGATTTGACAGTGAATGTAAATAAGTACAATCCAATGCGCGCGGGATGTCATGTCAAATTACCGCAAAAAATTATGGCAAAGAGAGCGGTGGTTAATGTGCAATCAGCGGACAAAGCGTGTTTCGCATGGTCGGTGGTGGCCGCTCTTTACCCTGCTGAAAGAAACACGGGTCGAGAATCCTCTTATCCACATTACACAACAGTGCTGAATCTCCAAAACATTGAGTTTCCAGTGACTGTGAATCAAATTAAAAAGTTTGAACTTGCAAACGACATCTCCGTGAATGTGTACATCATCGAGAACGAGAACATTGTCCCGTTGCGTCTTTCGGAAAAAAAGGACAGGCACGTCAATCTGCTGTACGTGGAGGACGAACACGGGCATTTCGCGTGCATAAAAAATCTGTCTCGTCTCGTGAGCTCGCAACTGAGCAAACACAAATGTAGAAAATTTATTTGCGATCGGTAAGTATATAGTAAACTTAAATTATATTTAAAATATTTCTAATTAAATTTTTTATTTTTATTTTTTTTTACAGATGCCTACATTATTTCTATTCTGAGGACCAGTTGCAGGCGCATACGGAAGATTGCGGGAAACTGAACGACTGCGCTATCCGGTTGCCGAGCGACAAGGACAAGTGGCTCAGCTTCGACAACTACACGAGGAAAGAGCGGCTGCCGTTTGTAGTGTACGCCGACCTCGAGTGTGTTTTGGCAAAGACCGAAGATGCCAAAAATCATCAACACCATCAAGTGTTCAGCATCGCATACTATGTACAGTGTTCGTACGACAGTTCGTTGTCCGCGTACAATTCCCGCCGTAGTGTCGATTGCGTCGCATGGTTCGCCGAACAGCTTAAAAATTTAGCAATCCGCGTAAAAAATATTTTAACGACCAATGTCCCCATGGTAAATTTAACGCCTGACGAGTGGTTAAAATTTCGCACCGCGACGCATTGTCACATTTGTGAAAAACCGTTTGACGAAGACGATACACGCGTCCGCGATCATTGCCACCTCACCGGGCGGTACAGGGGTCCTGCGCATTCAAATTGTAACTTAAATTACAAAGAATCATTTTGTATCCCTATAGTCTTTCACAATCTGTCCGGCTACGACGCACATTTTATTATCGAGGACATAGCCACAGCGTTCGAAAGGGAAATCGAATTACTGCCGATAACAAAGGAAAAATACATTTCATTCTCGAAAACTGTTAGATTGACGCAAGATAACAATTCGAAAAATCATATTAAATTACGCTTTATCGATTCGTACAAGTTTCTCAGTGCTAGTCTCGACAAATTAGCGTCATTTTTGGATAAAGAAAAAACTAAAAATTTTACAATAAAAATAAAATATCGACGGCCATCGGAGCCTGTGCGGATGACATGCACAAAATTAATAAATTAAAATGAGATCTCAAATCAAACTCATTTATTAAATTCTTAACGTTTCGACCCACTTCGGGTCTTCTTCAGTAGCTGCAAAATACAAAGAAACAAAAATAGAAGATAATCGGTACAATCAGAAAAAATTTTAAAAAAGTATA